>NC_048599.1:95365163-95492663 GCF_003668045.3 Cricetulus griseus | reverse complement strand
AATAGAGTTAGAAGCTAGATCATATGCTGGCGCCTGTTTCAGGGTGCTTAGCACTGTAAAAGCATGTCATTAAATTCTTTGTAGGTTCCCAATAAAGCTTCTCAGTGTGAAAAGTTAGGTTTCTCTTTTTAAAACTCTTTTGTTGTTATTATAAAAGGTAGGGCTTTTACTTTGTTTTGAGACAGGTTTTTTACTACTAGGCAAAGTGGCCTTGAATTCCTCATGTAGCCCCAGACTGACCTCCAGTTCATAGTTGTTTGGCTTTTGCCTCCTTGTGCTGGGGTTGCAGATGTGAGCCACCACGCTTAAATCTACATTGATTTTGTCTTATTTTGTTAGGTAGAATAGGTTATTGGTAGCTCTTACAAAGAAGTAAAGGTTTCTATTAAATGCTTAAAAAGTAGAAGCTGATGAAGAGTAAGTTTGTCCACTGCATTCAGTATCTTTGATTCTTTGGTACTTTACCTCTGTTTATAAGCTGAGTTACTTATTTAGAACATTCTAGCATTAGAACATTCAGAAAGTTTAGAATAGATATATGTTCATTATCTCTGTCAATGTATTTTTCAAGAATAAATAAAAACTTTAACTCTCTTCTTTCAAGTCAGTGCTCTTATCAATATCATTAGCACCTTATGAAGATGCTTTTCAGCATCGGTGTAAACAGCTTTGGATGTTTTGATATCTGCCTGGGCCATGATATCAAACAATATTATCGCTAGGATGTACAAAGAAGCAAAACCAATTCTCACCATTTTGTACATCAGAAATGAAAAGTCACTGCTGAGGTGGACATTTTTGTTATTAATGCCTTTGTTTTATTTTTCTATAAATAACAACGTTAAATCTAAATATTGGCTTCTATTTGCTTTGACCTTGTTAATCTAGGATAAAGTTGAGAGGAAGTTTTTACAGGAAACGTTACATGGAAAAGCGTATGTACTAAAGACTGGCACTAACGTTAAAAACACATAAGAAATAGGTGAATATTGTGGTTCTACTTAATGGTGCCCATTCACATTTACCTTTATGATGTTCTTGACTGACAACTTTGAAATTTAATAGCACTACATACACCAGCATATGCTGTTTATCTTCCTGGTTACTCTTCAACCTGGTCCAGAAATTTAATCGATTATTTATACATCTTTTTACCTTTAAACACTCAAATAGGAGTAGTTTTACATTTGGAGGTTGCCAGAAAGTACAAGCAATTTCCAAAAGCTTCGAGTCCACTTCTGGCCTCTCTCTAAAGTAGTTTCCATAGTGGACATTTAACAAGCCAACTGTGACAATATAGATAACCTGTCTTCTCCATAATTGGGCCATTGTCCTTCTAACAACTGTGCTCTCCATTTATTTATCTTTTATTTGTAGCCAATCACCTACATGAACCTGATGTTCAAGCTGAAAACTGGTATGTACCTGTGTGGTTCTGCTTCTTCCTAAAAGTGAAAACGGGTTATAGAAAATCAAGTTTTAAAGTGTCTTACTATATTTATAGCAACAATATCTTGGCCAAAGAGAGAAGACTACAGTTTCATCAGAAAGGGAGAAGTATGAATTCTACTGGGTCTGGAAAAAGCAGTGGTACAGTGTCAAGGTGAGTCCTGATCAGGCTGGGATTACATGGTGTTAAGGGGACCTGTCACCTTCCATTGTTCTGGGATTTGATGCTGAGAGTGTGAATCAAAGGGAACCCAAAGTGTTTTCTAACTGTTGCAACTTACAGGAGCTTATTATGTAAAAACCAAGAACACCTGTAACTAAGCAAATAAAAAGCAGTAGCTATGTTTATAACAGTGCTGTCCTCTAGTAATGAGTGACTAAAGCTCTGTGAGCATCCTGAAAGAGAAACTCCATATTGGAGTAACTTCTACTTGGAAACAACCCAAACTCCCTGCTCTGTGAGAGCCTTGAGTAACTCTGGCTTAGAAATCAGCATAAACCTCCTTAATTGGCAGCTTGATATTTAAGGCTAAATTTGTTTTCAGTGTGTTCAACCAATCTTTAAAATGTGTATTAAATCCACTGCGTGGGCCTGTGGAACCAGTTTTCAAATTGCTGTACAAATTACTGTGTCACAGCCTAGGCACTTTTCTTTGAAGCAGATATAAGGTCCTCTTTGTGAGTTCCCTCTCTAATGTTCCTGGTTCCTCAATGAGCCTCAGAAAGCTTGGATTATCACTGGAGTGAGAGGGTATGATAAGTGTTGAACTCCCAGCAGATTGAGAGCACAAGCTTCCCTTTATGTAACCCATATCCCACTCACCTTATTCCTCCCCCTTCCTGAGTGACTATGGGCAGAGAAGAGCTGGAGGCTCCTCCCCTGCTTTCTTCCCCAGTGTGTCTCCTTCATTGCTTCTTCTAAGATAAAAAATGTCTGCCAAGCTTATGTGTCACAGCTGGCTCCTCAGTACCGAAGCTGTACCAACTTCCTGAGATGTTTTCCCTTTTCATCTGTCCTTCAATTCATTCTTTCTTTATCATGCTTGGTCTTTTGGAGCTGAATTGCTTTACTGGAGAATCTCTTAAAAATGACCAAGAAAATAAGGTGAGGAATCCCTTAGAGTGTCTGTTTGTTTGTGGGATTAGGTGTTAGCATTTGCATTTCTGTTTTTCCAACACTAGCACCCTGAGAAAATGCACCTATGTGTCCCTTCTGAGGGATGTATATTCAATGAGTGCACAGGATTGGAAGATGCTGAAAGAAATATTGGAGTAAAGAACAAAATCTAAGAGGAATGAAGAGGGGACTGCGGATTTCCCGACAATGCAATGTAGACTATAAGCACAGTTTACATCTTTGTGTTCGTCTCCATTTGTTGTAGTGTTTCAGAACTGCTGGAGCTTTATGAAGAAGATCCTGAAGAAATTCTGTATAATCTTGGATTTGGACGAGATGAACCAGATATTGCTTCCAAAATCCCTTCCAGATTTTTTAATTCATCATCTTTTGCCAGAGGCATAGACATTAAAGTATTTTTGAGTGCACAAATGCAACGAATGGAAGTAGAGAACCCAAATTATGCTTTGACAAGTAAGAGTTTGATGTTAGTGTATTGTTTTTAAAATTTAACATCTAGGCCAGATGGTCTTTGTTTTAGCACCTGACATTTTAAAAATAAGGTTAATATTAGAATAGCTCTTTTATACACTCTGGATTAATTACTCTATTTATAGAAGTTATTCCATCTCTCCTTCCTCATTAACTCATTACAATTTATTTGCTGAACCTTTTATTTATGTCCAAATTACATTTGTTCTAGAAAGGAAGAAGTAGGGGAGGGGTCTGTTAATTTTAAATGAAAACTCAATCCATTTCAGGTGCTTTTCTGAGCAGTTGGGTCCTTTTTACCTCTGTCCCTGCTTCTTTCTTCTCTGTTAAATAGTGTGTCAAAACAGGATTCCTTCAAGGTTTTCTGGATCAGTATAAAATATATGCCTATGTGTTTTCTTTGGAAGGCATTTGGAAGAGTCTTAATGGAGTCCATGACCAAACAATGAGTCATAACTAGAGGTCAATAGCTAGTTGTCTTATGTTCAGTATTATTATTTTTGTGCTTATTTCTAATTTTTTAAAGTATAAATTCTAATGTTCACAGTAAAAATCTTCCTCCCTATTCTGTGAATGTAGAAATTTAAATGTTCACTTAGGAAAAATATGCTTTCATGATATTTGGATCTAAATTCAGTTACTAGAATTCTAAATAGCATGTGTTTACTGTATGTACTTATAAAAATAGAATTTGTTTACTATATGTACATATAACATAAGCATATAATTTCTTTTTTTCCTTTCCTAGGCCGTTTTCGTCAAATTGAAGTGCTTACTACTGTGGCCAATGCATTTTCTTCTTTATATTCCCAAGTCTCTGGGACACCCCTGCAGAGAATTGGAAGTATGTCTTCAGTGACTTCCACCAAAGAGGCAACAGATTCCCCTCCTCCTCTAACTCGAAGCAACACTGCAAACCGTCTGATGAAAACACTATCCAAACTAAACTTATGTGTTGATAAAACAGAGAAAGGAGAAGGGGGCCCTTCCCCTGCTGGTGAGAAAGGAAAGAGTCTAAGCATTTCACTGGCTGATGACAATGGTGGCAAGAATGATCCCAAGCTGCAGAAAGTTATGAAGAAGAAGGAGTCCTCTTCTATGCTGGCTACAGTTACAGAAGAAGTCTCAGGTAGTTCATCGACCATCACAGACAGTGTTGATGCCGACAGACTTTCTGATGAAGCAGTTGGTAACATTAGCCACAAAATAGAAAGTGAACAAAGCAAAGAAACTCAAAGTCAGGAAAACAAACTGCTCCAGAAGTCTCTTGTCCCAGAGTCTGACTTAGGTTGTGATGTCAACATGTCTAGCCACTGCGAGCTGGAGAGCAGCAGTGAGCTGAGACATACCCATGCGTCCTCAAGTGAAAGAGAGCCCTGTGCACCACTGACAATCCCATTCCTAAGAAATATAATGACGCAGCAGAAAGACTCCTTCGAAATGGAAGAGGTAGGTAAAAGATGCACTGGGACTACCTTTAAAGTAGAGAGCCAGGAAGAAAAGCCCCAGAAAGTGTCTGTGAAATGGAAGGCTGCTAACAGATCCATAACTATGGAATCTCACCCTTGTGTTGACTTCCTGTGTTGTGCTTCACAAACAAGAGTTGGTTGCAGAATGGTGTGCTATGAAGCTCCTCAGTTTAGATTGTCATCTTCCAGGTGACATGTTATCTGCAGCCATTTTTTCCTCAAGCCTAAGATTTTGGTGTCAGAGAGAGCCTAGAGAGTGTATATGCAAACCCAAATCAGTATTGCATTATAGTGAAAATGCAGAAATCAAACAGATGTGTGGTTTATTCTTAAAGGGTCCCGGTGACCACGTTGAGGTTGAAGACAGCTTGTGAACAGATAATGGTGATGGTGTGTGCCTGAGAGTGCGGGCTCTGGAAGGCTGCAGGGTGGGGTTTTGTAAGCCAGATCAACATATGGTGACTTTATTTTACTAATTGACTTTCCTGCCAGTTAGTGTAGAATTTGAATTCAGGAGGGAAAATACTAATGAGGTTCATCTAGAGCTCCTCCTAGACGGTAGGGACTGATGGCTATGTGGTTCAGGGCAGGCACCTGCCCTGTGGGAGGGACTGCTGCTTGGCCTGAGGATACCGCATGGAAATAGCTATCTCATACTACACAGGAAGAAACTTAGGTATAAAGAGTTGTGGCTATGCATAATACAATACACAATTTTCCAATTAAAAATGTAAAAGATTTGCCTTGGTAAATTTGCTCAACTAGCTTTAGAATCACCTTTCCCAGGTAAGGAATGGTGCCCAGAATGTCCTCTTAGCTGAGCTTTATATCAGTCACATTAGAGAATATTCTTTACTTATTTCACAATTTCAGTTGCTGGGTGAGCTGTGTTTTGGTTTGATTTTTGGAATTTTTATGTGTTAATTATGGCTAAAGAGTAAAATGAAAGGGGTAGAAGAAGCTCATTGGAATATTGTACATTTTTCTTGTAGGCTACCTCTTTCTGTAGTTTATCTTTCCATTTCTTAATTACTGAAGAATTGATGCCGTAGTAGAATAAGCATGGAAGAGGATTAGGATGGTTGCTTTACAACCTCCACCTCTGTCCTATTGATTCCTGTGGGATGCTGTTGTGGTCTAACTAGTCCTAACTACTAAGTCTAGTCAAACCCTTCCCTGGGCCCTCCCTTCTGTGCCGAGTAGATCCCACAGCTTCCACACTTGAGCACCGTACTGTAATATACAAACCCTTCCAAAGAATGCGGTAGCTGAAAATTTCATGTTGACTTAGTTTGGACAACAGTAGGTTGGCTGTGTCTTCTTTGTGATGTCTGGGATTTTCAAGAATTCATGAGTTCTAAGCAAAAGTGTAAGGGGAAGTTCTCTGAAAGGGTTCTGATAGCATTCACCGAAGGTCCCTAACACCTGAAAATGGTAGATGCAGTTTGGTGGCAGTTTCCTTTCCTCATAGACCCTTTTCATTTGCTCCCTCTGCTGGCAAAACCAGCTAATGACAAAATGTGAACCTTTTGGTGAAGTGTAAGATTACATAAGTTAAAGGAATATTAGATATTTGGTGTGTGTGTGTGTGTGTGTGTGTGTGTCACTAGGAATGGTGCTGTATGTTTGTAGCATCCAGAGGGCTGAGGCAGGATGACCATGAGTTTGAGGCAAGATGAAGCTTCATAGCAAATTCTAGGCTAGTAGCCTGGTTTACATAATTAAGATATTTTCTCAAATAAATAAACAAATTATTTTGTCAACTTTGTCTGTTGTAAATAGAGGAATTTGAAGGGTAATGAATCCTTGCTTTTTCATATCTATTTAAATATGCATTAAAAACCTAGAATTCTGCTTTTTTTCTTTGGGAACTTTAGAGAAAGCTTATAAAACAATGGATAAAGTAGGGAAATGTGTTGTTTTCATTTCCTCTTAAGCTTAATATCAATCATACTAACAGACAAAGAACAGTCCCCCTGAGGCCGATTCCATCCCCTTCAGAGGAACTTGTACGGCTTCTTTGGGAAACTCCCTTTGGTTGGGATCCGATTCCTGTAGAGACTGCTTTTTCCTGTGTGTGCAGCAAGAAGATACAGGTTAGAGCTCTTTCAGAAAGCCTGCTCTCCAAGCGATCAGTCTCAATGTTACCCACCCTCGGTGGTGTTCTTCGGGCGAGGGAGCCTCATCAGCTGAATCTGGAGGGAGGTAAGGAGTGACAGTAACCAGGACCTAACAGGAAAGATATTTAAATGTGAAGAGTGTTAAACACAAGACAGACTGATACAGGCCTAGGAGAAGTGTCTATTTCATATATTTAGGAAAAGAAAACAATAAAAAAAACCCACAGGCTGTTTTAGTTAAGTCAGCTTGCCTTCTTAAAAAAAAAATTCAGAATGTCCGGAGTATCCAGAAATTCTAAATTCATTCTCATTTTTTGGTTGAGTTATGGGGAGAGGATTTTTCTTAGTGGTTCGAATGGGTAATTTTTGTTGGCTTATTTGAATATAGCATAGTAACTCCAAGGAATTGAACATCAGAAGTCTGAATGGTTCAGTTAAAGTGATCCTACTGAGTGAACAGTTGCTCATGTTTTGTTGATAAGATATGTCTGTATTAGTGTTGGAAGCCCTCCTCTCTGTGCCAGGTGGCCCTCTCATGGTGTTAATGAACTATTTAAATGTAATTTCTACTAGGTGAACACACAATATTTCTTGAGCTTGTAAGGTTACTGTTTCTAATCCTGTCTTTGTACTTTTTATTGGTTTTAGCCAATATAATTTATTACTTTTAGAGTTTATTTTATTTATTCATCTGAATTCAGATGATTCCAAATCAGTCAGGTATTTAAGGAACAGCTTACATTGTTTCCTTGGCCCTCAAAATTTGGCTGTGAATTTTGTTTCTTGAAACAAGGTCTTGCTGTGCAGCCAAAATTGACCCTGAACTCATATTGATTCTCCCTCTTCATCCTCCCAAATATTGGGATTACAGGCATGTACCACCATGCCTATCCCTAACTCTAGTTTCTGAAGATAAGAATATGAATTCTAACAATTGATATCTGTCCTAATGTTCTAAATCCCAAATAGTCACTAAGTTTGTTACTTGCTTTTTTATTAATCTAAAATACCTTAAGTCTTTTTGAAAATTACGTAACAGTGGAAACAGACTGTGTGTTGTGTGTTTTAAAACTTAGCAGTTTTCGTTTCTTTAAGGTAACTTACAAGTAATTACAGAGTCCTAGACTAGGAGGTTGTTTGCAATCCTTTCCCTGCCCTTCTACCTTCCTGACACTTAGATACCATTGCCCAGCAGTGGCTTTCACCACATCTCCAAGGGATGTCACGTTCCCTATGATGTCAGGGGGAGATGGACAGGAGATACGTGTGTGTCAGTGATGGAAGGTGGAGAGGAATCTTCTGTCATGTGTCATTGCTACTTTTTGTTTCAAAGTTCACTTGCAATTACTTTTGGTTGTTTTAAGGACTGTGGCTGAAGAGTTTTCACCCTTATTTTGTAATTGCAAAAACAGATAATAACCCCAGATAATTTTTAGAAGCCAGTATTATAATGGCATTAGTAAGCTTTGAATTTAGAACTGGTTTCTTTTAACTGCACCATACACTTACCATGGAACACATAGGTGGGTGGAGATCACTGAAATCACTGGACAAGAGCTCAAGCTCTTGTCACAGCCCTATGCAACTTCTTTGCAAAACATTATTTCTTTATTCTTTCTTTTTTTGTGATACAACACATAATTGTAATTTCTGAGACTCTAAATTTCATTTCAGCATTATTTGATATTTAGTGTGTATACGATGGCAAGAGTAATTAGTGTTGTTCTAATCCTGGTGAAGGGCTAGGTGAGAGCTAAATACAAAAGATATTATGATCAAGAAACCAAAGCTGATAGACACTGATTCAGAAAGCCGTCCCCAGAACAGTAGGAATAAGTTACTTTATTATTTTGGCTTGATGTGGTTTTTGTTTGTTTATTTTCCTTTTATTATGGAAAGTTTTGAACCTACCTAAAGTTTAGAGAATTGTATGATGGAAACCTATTACTTATTATTTGATTCAGTTATATTTGATTATATTTTTAAGAATGTAATCACCTGCAGCACTGACCAGCTTACCACAAAACACTAGAAAAGCTTGCTGTGTAGATCTTCATTCTGTATTGGCTCCCTGGTTTTCCACTCAGATCTGACTTTTGCATAGTTGTGACCAATAATAAAAACTAAGAAATAAGTCATCACTTGCTGTCTTAATGCTGAAAATTTGCTGAGTGAGAATATACTTACTGACATTAGTTTTGCAAATAAACATGACCCTCTCTTTGTCAGTGCAATGATGAAGGGCTTTGTAGTAGAAAGTGAATGATTTTTTTTCCAGTAAAATAACATCATGAAGGATAGACAGCTAGAGAAGGTGGTGTGTTCTTTAAATCCACACCACTTTGCGATTAATTTTTATCTCTAAGGAAATAGAATATTTGTTAATCCTACATTGCAAAGTGAGAAATAGTAATTTGTTGTATATAAGCTAAGATTCCTAAAATATAAATAGTTATCTGGATTTATTTTGTACTCTTTCAATCTGGTTAATGGTTGTTTTTTAGAAATCTGTATTAGGTTGGGCCTGAGTAGCAGCTAATAATAGGCCTTTTGTTGAATATAAAAAGAAAATATGTTCTGTTCCCTTGCACTTAAAACAATGGGTTTCCGGTTGAACTTGTATCTGCTGCTTTGTAATATAATTTTTAAATAGTAGCAAAGAACAGTAGAGCTTACATTATATGTCTCATACTTCGAACAGTGTTAAATGGTCACTACTTTCAGTTTCTTCAACTCATAACTATAGATTCATGGAACTAAGCAGCATATAGTTGTCACATCACCTCAAAAATTCCTGCACAGGGTAGTAGTATTGTTAAACTTTGTGGAGGTGGTATGTATGCATTTGTGCCTGTGTGTGTGTGTGTGTGTGTGTGTGTGTGTGTGTGTGTGTGTGTGTGTGTGTGTGTGGTATGGTATATGTGTGTGTGTGTGTGTGTGTGTGTGTGTGTGTTTACTTTTTGCTCTGTGGTTTGTTCGAGTTTGGCCATTTTGCTTGCTTTTGTGTGGTAAAGTGTTGGAAATTAACTTGAGCCTCTTCCAAATGATACAAGTTAGTCATATTAGAATAGCTAGCTAGTGAGTCCACAGGGTGAGGCTGGCATTTAGAATCAAAATTTTCTATACAATGATATATTTGTGCAGGTAGGAAAAAGACAGACAGCTTTTGTAGGTTTGGTACTTCATTAAATAGAGTTTTTAGAGAGATTATATGGGTAAGACTTTTCAAGGCTTATTTTAGTTGTTTTAAGATTTCCTTTCCATTCACAGACATGACTGTAAGAAAATGGCATATATAATAACTTCATTTCTGAAAAGTTGCCATAGGTGAAAGATGGCCTATAACAGGACGTTGCCCAAATAGTTTCAATCTGAGGAAAAATGATAGTCTATGTATTAAATATGGCCCAGTAATCACTTCCTGTGATACACAAATTAGCATTTTTTCCTCAGATTGAAACTACTTTAAAGTTTAACATTTGGGCAACTTTCTGGTGTGGTAGTGTTTTCGTACAATTATGTCTGTGCAGTTGCTTTGTGTGTTAACTTCTCTCCCAGCTACCTAGGTAGAGAGTGCATGTCACTTGGGGAAATAGATCAGAAAATATAGCTGTGGCACATGCTGGCAATTTTGAGGTAAAATGTTATATGATGTTTGGTACCCTTTAGTTACACTGATTTGTTTAATGAATTACCATTAAGAGATACTCAGGTCTTTGTCATAGATTCTCTTAACCACAGCAGTTTCTCTTTTAGGTTCAGAGCACAGAGGGAGAAGCACCTCACGTGCCAGCCACTTGCCAGCTAGGTCTTGCCAAGTCAAAAAGAGGTAAGTGGAGCCTCTGCCCACTAGTTCCCTGTAATTACTCTGTGTTGTCAGCTGGGAGGGAAAGGGGTTTATCTATCAGTGTGCATAGCATTAAGTGTGAAAAGATTAGGGTACAGGTTGGGGTGTGTTATCATTCATCTAATTGTTGTGGGGGTTTTATGCAGGGGAGACTTTTATGCTTATAAACTAATACTAGATTGTTTATCCTGCAATGACCTCATTAAATATTTCTGGGTGCTTTAAATATTATTCAGCTCTGCACATGCACAGAAACAGATTAAGACTACTTTTACATTGTTATGACTGAAAACTCTTATGTTCTCTGTCTGGGTGTTCTTTATGCAAATACATCTTGTAAGTAGAATATGTCAGATGTAACTGGCAAAAACTCACAATAGTTAAACCAAGTTAAATAAATTCAAAGTGTAGATCAAAGGTGAGTAGCCCCAGATGCCACTCTTCTCTTGTATCGTTAATTATTGACCAGAGAACCTTTGCATCCATTCCCCACACTTTTGACTTGGAACTAGAGAATACCATCTGACTTCAGATTTACCAAGCATTTGATAGTTAGAGAAAGAGGAAGACGTTAAATGACCACTGAAGGTAGGACTGTTTATTTTTAAAACTTTACACATAGCAAGCCACCCTGCTTTTTAAAAAAAAAAACAAAAAAACAAAAATGTGTATGTATGTCCTAGAATAGGAAATTACATGTTTGTCCTCCTGATCTCTGAAAATTTCTCCTGAGGGACAGTTTGCATGTGACTTTTCTTTCATTGTGGTATGGTGTTAAAGAATAGGGGCACTTAGTCACTGCAGCTCTAGTCAGACACAAAATGAACTTTCTCATTGGCTTTTCTTTCTTTCTTAAGACCATAAATAATTGCATCTGTTTCTGAGGTGTAAAATGATGCGTAAGACTTTGTCTTAGGTGGATAGGCAAGGGCCATATTGGGCAAAACAACTTGTCATGCACCACAGAAGAATAAAACAGAAGAGTAAAATAGTTTTAAGTTCTTTTAGGGAAACTGTGATCGATGGGGAAGGTGTATTCAGTTTAGGGTCAAATCTGAGTTTCTTCCTCTCACAGTCTTCAGTCTGTTTGTAATAACATAAGCAAAACTATTAACATATTTGTATATAAGTATCTTATAAAGAACAATAAAGAGCTTCATGTATGCACTAATGAGAAAGGGGGACGGGAAACAGCAACATTTTACCCATTCTCACAAGTTTAATGGAAACAGTGCATGACTTCACTAGTAGGACTTTACAACTTGAACTTCTCTAATCTCAGGTGTAAGGACTCTCTCCTGTACCTTAGAAAGTTTTAGTGGCTCAGCTCATGTCCTGGCCTAGTGTTTAGTGGACTTCTTAGGAGCCTAATACTATTGTTATAGAAGACACATGTATTTTCTTAAAAATCTAGAAAGATATATGAATTTTATTCAGTTTCTTTGATACTAAGCAGATGGTTTCCATGTTTTGTGTTTTCACACTTAAATGCTTCTAACTTTTAAATTTAGGTAATATTCAACATCTTCAGAACTGAGGATTAATCCTTTTTAGATCTAAATTTCTCTAGTAAAGAACTGTGGTTTCATTTTATAAGATTTCTTTATTTTATTTTATGAGTATTTTGTATATATGTCTGTGTACCTGGTGCCCATAGAGGCCAGAAGATGTTGCATCCCTAGAACTGGAGTTTTGTTTGCAAACCACTGTGTGGGTGCTGGGAATTGAACTCAGGTCCTCTGCAAAAACAAATGTTCTTAATGTTGAGCCATCTCTTCAGCCCAAGAGAACTATGCCTTTTATGGAACAGAAATGTTTACCTAAAGACCTTAGATTGGGGTATTTAGACTTTAAGAATGTTTGTTTATTTTTAGGCAAGGCCTTTCTCTGTAGCTAAGGTTGGCCTTAAACTTAAGCTCTTCTTGTCAGTCTCTCTGGGATTGTAGATGACCACAGCAGTGCCCGTGTGCTTTGTAGCTGAGGGAATACTTTCCTACCTTCCTCTGAAGTAGCCCCAGGCAATGGAGGGCTCTGATCCCAATCCCCAGAGGAGAATAGTTACTGCTTTGCCCAATGAAGCAAGGGAGAAACTTAAGCTCTTTATTCTGTTCATTTCCCCATACCCACTCTGAAGCCTACAGTCTCCATTGCCATTCAAACTGTGTGAGTCACGTGCTGCTCAGTTTTGAGGGAAACCCGCTCAGACCTTATTCTCCTGCACATTCAACAGATCTTTAAAGGAACAGTCTGACCTAGTCATTCTGACTTCTCTGTACTCCACTGAAGTTCCCTTTTCCCAACCAAATAGGCACTTTAACTTGTAGATCATTTGTATGACTGCTTAATTGTTGTGTTGAGAATTATGACTGAGTCATTAAGCAAACATTGCCATGTTGTTCTACATACCAGAACATTAAGAATAAGTAAAGTTCCCAATTTCATGGGCTCATAGTTATAAAACACAACAAAACATAGCAAAGACATGGAAGCACCAGTACAGTGACAAGTGCTCTGACATACATTGTTAATTCATTTTTGAATGAATGTAATACCCCATTAGAACTGGTAGTAATGGCTTGTTAAAATTCAGTTTGATAATTATTCCAGCATTTCTAGGCTTGGTAAGGATATGGAACACTTCCTTAGCTCATTATAGAGCTTTATTAATGTCATGACACTGTTGCAGAATTATTCTCAGTTTTCAATAGGGTCAAAGATGCAAGTAAACTTTAATTTCAGATTTATATAGTCTTATTATCTGGTTCAGATTATTTGGTAAGCACCGTATTTAGCCTGTTGCTTCTGAAGTTCTGCAAAAGTCTCCTGTCCCTCAGATCCTTGCAAATGGACTAGCTATAATGTCCCCCTTATGGTAGCTCTACTATAAATAGAATGTCATCTTACTTGCTGTACTTAGCATCTTTCTCAAAGCCCATATACATATTAATGTAGTTAGAAATTAGGGCTTTGTGACGTAACAGTAAACATGTTTTACAATGTTAGAATGTCATATATTAATTGAATCTTTGACTTTGGCGTAATTGTTATGAAAGAATTATTTCTTAATATGAATACTTGCATCATTAGAAACACCAGTGATATTTAAATACCCTTGCATTTCAAATGATTTAGTTTATTGCCCTTAATTTCATACTAAGAAGATACAAAGCTTTTTTAATGCATTCTGCATATAAACTTCTAATTTTACTTAACTATCTTTTATAGATTTACATAATATAATTTTTTATTTCATCCATTTTTTTCTCTATGGTAAGATTTAATTGGATTTGCCAAATACATCACCACTGGAGCCTAATTAGCAAGTGAATACTAGTCAATTTTCTGCTAGAAAATCTGATCCAGCTTTTATTTGAACTTGAGTTACTTACCATGCTTTGGAGCCATGATTTTTCATTAAGTTCTTTGTGATGCTTTATTGGGGATCAAATCTGTGATAATGTTGCTGCCCTTGCAGGCCTACACAGTGGTTTTGTTTAACACCATGTTTCTCCTGACAGATCATCTGCTGCGAACTGCAAGTCAGCATTCCGACAGCAGCGGCTTTGCTGAGGACTCTGCAGACTTCCTTTCCCTCAATAATCTTCAGGTACTACTAGTTCCTCTTTTAATAGGAACTTTCATTAACCCCTTTGTGTCATACTGCAAGGTGGTCTGTCAAATGGTTATAGGAATAAAATGTCTGGAATGTAGATCTTGGCTAAGTATTTGACTATAAATTTCAGATTTTACTCATTCATGATCTGTGAGTATTTTTTTAAAAATCTAAGTTTTGTATTACTGGTGACTAAATTACTTTGGTCATTAAATTGCTTGGCCTGATGTTTTTTCTTATTTGCTTATTTTAGTACATTTCAGCCTTTTATAATAATGTGTTTATTGGAAAACTCATATTCCTGCTAGTTACAGGGACATCTGTGAGAAGTTAGGCTGTGTTAGGAAACCCAGAAAACAAGTGCTTCTTTATTCTTGCAGAACTGCTGGTTGGTTGGTATGGAGAGTCACAGAATGCACAGAAAAGCTGTTTGAAGTATTTTTAATAAAATTTGAAATATGGGGTAAAAAGAATAAAGAGCTTTCTAGAAACATGGCATTTGAAGGGTAAATGGGCAAGAAACTCACTCAGAAAGACCCAGAAAGAGTCATTATGGGAGAGGAGGAGACACAAGTGTCCACTCCGACCTGAGGTAGTGGCAACCAATAACAGCTAGCGTAGGAGTCATTTTTCTTTGGAGTTCTGGCACTAGTAGGTTGCCCATGTTCCAGTGGGTGACCCTACACCCCCATACATATAGGTAAGAATGGTTTGCCTCAGTGTGTTATCAAGATAAAAAACAAAAACTAGGTTATGAAGGTGGGAGGGGGACATGCTGTGTGGGAATCTTAGGGGAGTTGGAGTGGAAAAATGGAATGCAGTCGTGATCATAATTCATTGTGCTCATGCATAATATTCTTAAGAGACTAAATTTAAAAGCTGCTTAAAACCATTGGAGAGAATTCTTCAAGTTAAAATGGAAAAATGATAATCAATAATATGAAGCATGGTATAAAACTTGTTAATAAAGGTAAATAGGTATCTATTCCCCATGTTGTAATTCCTTGAAATTTGTAGCTTTATAATGCTGCAAATGTGGCTTTTGTTCTGTAGAAATCTTTGAATTTCAGTATTTAATTGTGTTTTATTATATAGGATAGTAACAGTGGATGCAGTGTGGTGTGTGTTCCTGGAAGTGAATGGGTAGTACTCTAGAGTATATTGTGTGTCAGTATTTTATGGATATTGTGTTTCACATTCCATTCCATCTGCAGAGTAGCCATTGTCTTTCCTCTATTTAACCAATTTTGTTTTCCATTTATAGTATTCAATAAAATACATAACACTAAATATTTTATTAATAAAATAAGATTTATTTTGGATAATTTTGCT
Source organism: Cricetulus griseus (assembly GCF_003668045.3). Lineage (NCBI taxonomy): Eukaryota > Metazoa > Chordata > Mammalia > Rodentia > Cricetidae > Cricetulus > Cricetulus griseus. Next base: position 95,477,224 of record NC_048599.1, on the reverse strand, counting down.
CACCTATAATTTAGTATAAGAGTTTTGAGCATACTTAAGATAGAATGGGATAAGATGATACTTGACTGGCTATATATATTAAATACATTTAAAATGAATAATGGAATGTGTAAAACAAAAGTGGGCAATGGGAAGAGGGTATGTAGTTGTGACGAAATAAACAAGGTAAAGGCAGCCTGAGTCATATGTCAATGATGAAGAAGGAAAGGAAGAACCTTTCAAGAAAGGATGACTGCTTCCTTGAAGAGGTCCCTATGTCTTAGTGTGGGAGGGAAGTTGTTCAGCTTAGGGAAGGGACCACAGTGTAAGAAGAGTTTGATCCAGAAGAATCTGGGATGAAACTGTGGAGAGACCCCTGGTCCTGAAGCCACATGAGCACAAACACAGCATCGTTAGATGTGAAAAAAGAATATTATTCCTTTCAGAATGAAGAGAAGGTGATGAGAACTAGGGAAATTATAGAGGTATTGGAAGAGAACATTAAGAAAGTTTTGGGCAATTCTGTGAGTCAGTGTCAAATGTTGGAAAGGAAATTTAAGAAAAATAGATCTTAGACAATCTTGATGAGTAAGTGGGGAGGGAGATGGTAAAAACCAGAACAATCACAAGAGGAGACCGTTGAGTCCAGACACATCTTGTCTGTAGCCTTTTGTCAGTGGTATCTCTCTGACTTTATTCCCAATCTCCCAAATGTTTTCTATTTCAGGTTCATGAATCCCTGCAAGCCATGGGGAGTAGTGCTGACAGCTGTGATAGTGAGACAACTGTCACATCATTTGGTGAAGACCATGTGACTCCTACAATGCAAGACCAGCCTTATTTTAATGAGTCAGAGGAGGAGTCCCGTGCCCCTGTTGAGAAAGGAAAAACAAAGGTAGTTTCTGACAAAAGAAGAGCAAGCAACCAAGATTTCCCTCCATGTGAGACTGCAGAGAATACTGGAAACAAAGAGTCCATGAGGGGTCCAGGTGACCCTGAGCCTCAGCTTATTGAAATGGAGGAGGCTGCATCTCCAGCAGCAGTTGGAGAGGTCCTGAGGGAAGGTAGTGGAGACAGTGATGCAGAGAGAAGCAGTGAATGTGAATTTGCCCAGTATACCACACATCATATTCTCAAATCCTTGGCTTCCATTGAAGCTCAGTGCAGTGGTATGAGCTCTGAAAAGAAAACCGTGTTTCCCTCTTCTGTGGATAGAGTGAATACCGCCTTGCAGAGAGCTCAAATGAAGGTTTGCAGTCTGTCTGGTCAACGAGTAGGGCGTAGCTTAATAAAATCAAAGGATCTGTTGAAACAAAGGTACTTGCTTGCAAAAGCTGGCTATCCCCTAAGAAGGTCTCAGTCTTTGCCGACCACCTTACTGAGCCCAGTAAGGGTTGTGTCTTCTGTCAATGTACGGCTATCTCCAGGAAAAGAGACCAGGTGCAGCCCACCTTCCTTCACCTACAAGTACACACCTGAAGAGGAACAAGAATTGGAAAAGCAAGTGACTGAACAGGATGGTCAGTCTGTGGTTAAATCTACCATCTTCATCCCCCCATCCTCTGGGAAGAAAGCAGAAGCCCCTCACAGTGAGGAGACACGACTGGACGACTGCCACCATGGACGGCTTCCCCCTTGTCCACAGTTTGCTGCAATATCCCAGTCCACATGTTCCCTTCACTCTGTCCATGAGTGGCAGGACAGGCCCCTGTGTGAACACATGAGAACCCTGAGTGCTCACAGCGTCCCCAACATATCAGGTGCTTCATGTAGCGCCTTCTCTTCTCCTTTTGGGTGTCCCTATTCACATAGACATGCTGCCCACCCATACAGGGCATGCCCTGTGAATCCTCCTTCCGCCATAGAGATGCAGTTGCGAAGAGTGTTGCACGATATTAGAAACTCACTACAGAATCTTTCACAGGTAAGATAAAAAGGTCTTTATATTTTATTGCTCTGGATTCTTCTTAATTCACCAGGAAATTAGAACTGAGCGGACAAACCACCTCAACTTATTTTCTTATGTGTATGAACCCATCTCCACCAGCTCTCCTAGACACATCCCTTCTGTGTTGTTGGGGAAAACTGTAACTAATCCTGAACAGTTCATTTCTGTTCTGAGAGTCTCCTTTTTGTAGAAGCAGAATTGTTTCATGGTGTTTTCCCTATTCATCCTCTCCTTCATTCTCCTTGTCTGGAACCTGAGAGTGTCCTGTTAAAAGTATCTTCCAGTCCTCCTCCTTTTCTCTGCCATTCGGTTTGTGTTAATCACCCCTAACTATCTAAGTCTTTTCTTTGGCTTCCTCCACTGGCACGATGTTCTCCTGGTTCTTGTAGCTCTCTGACTAGGCTTTCCTCTTCACCCGCTGACCTCTGATGCTGGCCTCCTGGCACAGAATTAGTCTGTTTCCATGGGCTCAAAACTGGAACCACTCCAAAGAGAATCAGGTAAAGTGTGAATTCCCGAATGCATGCCATCTGTTACAGTGAAATAGTGGATGGGAAGCAACTTTGGTAAAAATCAAAGTTGTAGCTTTTCAAATAATAATGAGATCCACCTTTTAAGTATCATCTTTGTTCCACTGATAATTGTCCCTAATTGGTTTATAGTCTGACCAGAACATACCTGTTTCTCATTCCCTGTAAAACATAGCTCTGGCTGTGACTGAGTTGCTCAGCATTTTCACTGTACTTCTGTGAGGCTGGGAATTTTCAGAGCCCTCTATCTGTGCCTCTGTGGTGCGCCTTTCCAGGCCTGCTTCTCCAGCTGTGGTTTGTTGGCCATGAATGCCCCATCACTAACTCAGTTGATGAATCTCCCCACCCCATACCTCACTTGAGCAGACAGATGATTCTCTGTAGTCTCCTTGTGTAGATGATACTGAGCAGCAGGGCATACATCTTTCTTGCTATCTGTGAAGTTAGATGATCTACACATATCACTTGGGTGGGTGGGTGCTTTCATTGTTGCCGCTTTCCAGCTGCAGGGCTCTGTCTTCGCTGTTCTTTGCACGAACTGCAAAACCTCAGCGGTGTCTAAAGCTCACTTTAGCTGTCACCACTACAGGCATATTTACCAACTGAATTTTTGCTTCTTTCCATGAGCTAGCCTCCTACCGCATATTCACATACACTCTCACGCACACTCATATCCACTCACACATATTCTTTCACACACATGCACACTCATACACACATCTACACACTCTCAACATCCACACATGCTAAAACACATTGCAAACTCATACATTCACTTAGACTCACACACTCATACACTCACAAACACACTCATCTCACACATATACTCACATACATTCATTTGTACAGTTCTTTTTTCAACTTTATTTTCTTTACATTGTGAGGGTAAGGCAACTTTTTGTCTTCTCTGCATTTAACAGTAGAGTATGTCCCACTGAGAGTGTATGTGATGGCCACTGGCTGCTTTCTGCAGCCACACCAGTGTGGTGCAATGTCCTGTTACATTTGCTTCCACATCTCCGAGTCTCAGTTTGGCTTTTTTACTTACTTTCTCAAGACAAGAAGGAAGTTCTTTGAAAACACACACACATATACGCACATGCACATGCACACGCACACATTTTCCTTTGCTTCTTCCTTCTCCCAAACAGAGTCATTTGGAGCTGGAATATTTAAGAATCATAGGTGGAATTAGAGATTAATTTCCTTTGTTGCTGATTATAGTATAAAATGTTGCTGGGTTTGATTTAGCTTAAAAAAAATAATAATGCATGCCTTATGTTAGCCTTAACACCGTAGAGAACATGGTGGTAGTCACTTTGACATGGCTTTTAATCCTGTGTCATCTGTTTGAAGTATCCAATGATGAGAGGACCTGATCTTGCTGCTGCTTCCTACAGTACTCAGAAATCGTCTGTTCTACCTCTTTATGAAGTAAGTTCCCTCCAGAATCTTTTAGTTGCAAAGTAATTAGTGTGATTTAGAAGTGTAATCTTGTTACGTTGCATTTCAGAATACCTATCAGGAGCTTCAAGTTGTGAGGCGGAGCCTGAATCTGTTCAGAACGCAGATGATGGACTTGGAGTTGGCCATGTTACGGCAGCAAACTGTGGTGTACCCCCATATGACAGAGGAGGACAGGTAAGGGCTCATTGGTGTTGGTGCAGTCAGAGCCTTTTCTTTAGAGAGCAGGCCTTCAGTGTAGGTTCTTATGCAGCTTCGTTCACACTCTGTGAACTCTGTGTTAAGTGAAGCAATGTAGATAAGAAACAGGTCCAGGGAGTTCTCTAAGTTATGTCTGTTTCTCCCATGTGCCAAGCAAGACTCTCAGTAGTCTGCTTTCCAGAGAGTCAAGAGTGCATGGGATCAAAGACCTAGTCATGGCCTGGAGAGATGGCTCAGTGGTTAAGAACACTGACTGCTCTTCCAGAGGTCCCCGGGGTCATTTCCCAGCACCCATGTTGCAGCTTACAACTGTTTGTATATAATTCCAGTTTCAGGGGATTCAGCACCTTCACATAGACATACATACAAGTAAAACACAAGTGCACATGAAATAAAAATAAATAAATATTTTTTTTATTTTATTTTTTTACAGAGGACCTTGTCATTACCTCAGGGTTGCTTCTGTCTGAATTTATAGAATTGGAATTTTTTGTAAACCTTTTGTAATTTCATAGTATTCAAAGTATAGTGACTAGAAATCACTTGGCTACATTTTTCCAAAGTTATGCTTGTCACAATCTGATAGGTATGAAGTTGATCAGCTGCAGGGTTTGCGGAACTCTGTGCGAATGGAACTACAGGACCTGGAGATGCAGCTGGAGGAGCGTCTGCTGGGCCTGGACGAGCAGCTCCGTGCAGTCCGGGTGCCTTCACCTTTTCGATCCTCTGTGCTCCTGGTATGCTGCGGGGTCCAGAGTCTGAAGTAGGGTTGTTCATAATGTGATTTAGGAAAGGGGACTTAGTCAACCATTTGCTTTAATGGCTTTAGGACCATTCATAATGTTCAAGTAGCTTTTATACTACTCACTGGAGATTTTGCCCTGATTACCTTCATACTATGCACACTAGTTTTTTTTTGTTTTTTTTTTTTGTACGAAGTGTGATAAGTTTATATTTAGTATATTTAGAAATACACTGAAAATTTTAAGGATAAAATTTTCAGTAATAGAAAAAGCAAAGGTCAACATAGAAGTTGTTTTTGAAGGAAAAGTTTTAGTGGATTAAAATATGAGTACTTTAAGTTCATATCCCTGCTTGTAACTCCAAAGAACATACTATATTACTCCTTTTATCCCTGCCCCCTTGTTTAAATAAATAACCGATCCCTTTTTAATGTTCCCTTTGTTTTCATTTTAGTTCTTTTCTATTCCTTGTGGGTTTTTGGTTTTATATTTTTGTGGTTTTGATGCTGAAGATTGAACCTGAGACCTCCCCTAGGCCAATGCATGCCCTATCCACTGGCAGAGCCTCCAGTGCCTTCTTTGTCTCCTTAAAGAACAAAGTGTGATATCCTCATGTGATCCATTTATACAATAAGAATAATGAAAGGACACTGTCCTTAGGTTGTGCCATTTCTCCATATTTCTAATGTGCTTTCCCATGGAATTGGAGCTTCACCATTATTATATTCTTATTTTTGCCAATATCTTTCCAGTTATAAAATATGTTGGTTTGAAATTTTGAATTTTATCCTACTATTTCATGTTTGATTTTGTTAAAAATAAATGGCTTTATGTGTGTGTTTGGACATATACAAAGAAGAATGTGTACACACAGATAAAATAATATTCCTAATCATTATGAATGCAGGCTTCCATGGTTTTGACCCATCATTCTGAGAAATGTGTTGGTGGGAATAGAGAACCAGAAAGTCTGTAGAGCTGTGATAATGATACATTTGATGAAATTCATGGTAGTTGGCTACAGTGTTAGAGACATAAAGTGATATTTTGAGGAAATCAGTAGCCAAGTAATTTTAGTATGAAGCATTTGCAGTTTGAGAAAATGTGTACCAGTGTAAGCCTGTGTGTTGTACTTACCTTTTCAGGGGATGTGTTCCAGTAGAAGTGCTGATAACTTATCATGCCCGTCTCCACTGAATGTCATGGAACCTGTAAGCTCTATGCTCCTCAGTCCCTGGGGAAGGAAGGGTGCTATACCATCTCACAAGCATGCAGTTTTCCCAGTTCCTACAAAAAGCATGCTTGGGTTAAATACAGAATTTAAGAAGTTAAATTGATTGGAAGTCAGTTTGAAATCCAGTGCCATTTTGGGCCACTAGAAAGCTAGCTTCATTTGCAATAAGTTTGTGTTTATAACCTAAAGGAGATAATGCACCATAGAAACATTCATTTATATTCCACAGAGTCCTTTCATGTCAGACCATGGTCCCTATAGGATCTGTAGAATGACTTATGAATTCATCATTACTTTTTAGACTCATTGGCAAAGCCTTCTGAGTAACTGTTTTATTGTTCATTGATTACTCCTCAATGGAATTCAGACTCTGTATATTAACTAATAAAATTTCACTTCACTGTGTTTCCTACATTCCCAAGTTATGGCTTGAGATTACTATGAATTTAAATTTTGTTTTGTAAATGAAATTGACCAGTTTATAAGTTAATGAAATAGAATTATGCCTTTAGAAATCCATGTGATTGAGGACAGTAAGCATAGCTAGGAATACTGTTTTTAGCCTTCTGAGTTACTAGTCTTTATCTAAAGAATAATTTTGTTGGCCTCCAGGTCACAGAACTGATACGGGAGCAGTCATATCTGAAGTCCGAGTTGGGCCTAGGACTTGGAGAGATGGGGTTCGAAATTCCTCCTGGAGAGAGCTCAGAGTCCGTTTTCTCTCAGGCTACATCAGAGTCCTCCTCCGTCTGTTCCAGCCCCTCCCACAACAATAGAAGATCCAGGGGGCCTTCTGGCAACTCAGGCAGCAAACCCAGAGCCCGCTTAGTGGCAAGAAAGAAGATATTCCGAGCCTCTGTGGCCCTGACACCAACTGCCCCCTCTAGAACAGGCTCTGTGCAGACACCTCCAGATCTCGAGAGTTCTGAGGAAGCTGGAGCAGCTGAAGAAGCCTCACAGGTTGTGGGACTTACATCTCATGTGGAGGAAGAGCAAGAAGACCTCCCACTGATGCCAGCTGCTGAGGAAATGCATCGGAACGTGGAGCAGGATGAGTTGCAGCAAGTCATACGAGAGGTAGGTACAGTCTGGGTTTGTGTCATTACTTACAGTGGGTGTCCTGGTAGATTTGACTCAGATACTGCTTATTTGTAAGACTGATTTCACTGTATATAGTCATTTGCAGAAAGCTTTTGATTAGCGTTTCCATTGACTATGCATTTCTGCAGATTTTATTCTGCAGGGTAATATACTCTAGTGGAAAAGTTGTTCATGAAGTTTGAAGGAGGGAGAGCCCTTTAGACCTCTCATTCCCACATGTGTGAAATAAAGAATTACAATTAGACTTCTTCCAGAAGCTGTCATCTTATAAAATTCCAATTGGCATGAGAAAAAGGAGGAGATTCATGATTGTGAAGAATTTGTTCTTTTTCCTTTGGAGAAGTATAGAAATTGTATGATTTGTTCATAGGTTGAAACATAGTATGAAAATGGGGTATATCCTGGATGACAACAGCATGGAAACCTAACCATAATTCTGGGTTACTGAAGAAATCACAGACATATATGAAGGAAATGTGTCAGAATCAAAAGATAACTAAGAAAATGTGTAGAATGACTGAACTTTCCTTCGCTGTGTCAAAATGCCCTAAAGAACAAGCTAAAAGAGAAAGTTTGTTTCTGTTGGTGCTTTCAGAGATCTTGGCCCATAAGCACGTTTCTCTGCCATTCATGGGCCTGTGGTGAAGCAGAACATGTGGAAAATACTGGCACAGAACTACTGGCCCTCTGTTGGCTGGGAGGAGGGAAGGGAGCTTAGGGGCCAGGATAACGAAGAGCTCCCATGGTGCTGTTCTCAAGGACCTGCCTACTTTCTCCCAGGGCCCACCTTTTGAGTTTCTGTGACCTCCCAGTAGCTGGTGGTGTTAGGAGATTTAAGTTATAACACTGTTTTTACCGTTGAGTTCCATTAATATAAACTGGTATTTATCTTTAAAAAGGAGAACACCATGGACAAGCTTCATGATGGCTTTTCATTCTGCTCTCTATAGGTTATACACACCGAATATTTTTCTGTTTGGTTTTCCTAAGGACAACCATGAAGAAGAAGTATAACTATTTAAAAAGTCACTTTAGGATTTCATCTTAGCTTTCGGGCAAAGGTGTTAGGCCCTAAATGTGACCCCAGCAAAGGTGGCACTTGGCATGTGTGAGGCCCTAAGTGTGACATCCCCCAGTGTGACACCCCCCACCCAAGCACTGCCCAAACAAAAGGAAAAACCAAAAGAAAACAGCAACACAGCTTATAAAGTATTCAAGTTTGTAGAACATACCTGAAAGCCATGAAATCATTGACTTAAATTTCAGTGGGGTTAGCAAGACAAAGCCTAAGGAAATTGAAAACTTCCACAGTGGCCCTTTAAAACTTTTCAGGTTTTGGGGCTTTTTTATTTTGCAGATTTGGAAATCTTAAAGTCTATGAAAACATTATATGTGTGCACGAGCATTCACACATATGCTCACGCACAAATGCAACATTTCTTGCCTGATAAATGTAGATTTCCTAATCTTTTCAGTTATCCAAGAACTAACAATTTAGGAGCAAAATATGTTACAGAAATTAGGGCTTCCTATTTTCAAACTGTTTCTAATATAAATGTAAATGTGTATCTAGTGTACTTTTAAAATCAATTTATAGCATAGAATCTTCCCTCAAACAAGCTACTGAGCCTCTGGGGCCAAAGATTAATGCATATATACATGGTGGCATCACTTACTGCACATCAATAGCTTGATATGTTAAAATGAACAGAGAGTTCTGTAAATACACAGATGATGTCTTCCTGAAATGTCTGTGCTGTGAAAATATGCAATAAAATCCTAGAACTTTTCTAGGTAAAATAGGATTGGAAGGATGACATTCCAGACTTTATCAGCAACACTAGAAAGGACAAATAGAAAACTAATCAGTACAATAGCATGGTTTTATACGTAGTTGTATAGTCTGGAAGCAGACAATACAACAGTAAAAATGGTACTTGGACCTTGGAAACATTGTGCTTGTGGAATTGGGGCTTGGGAGGACTTGAGTGTGTGGGTTACTACTGTGGGGTGAAAGGATAGTCTGAAATCTGACAAAGCTGCAATGCCAGGTGTGAGTAGCATTGGTTTGTGCACAGGACTGACCTTGCTGGTAGGTGGTGAAGTTGTCTGCATTTTGTGTTCTGAGTTCCTGGGTTCAGCTGAAAGCTACTTTCTGTGACCACTCATGCTTCGTGAGGATGAAATGCAAATAAACAGACACGACACTTATGTTACATGCAAATTGTTACCCAGGATTTCTGACATGTTGCAACAAATACCCACTTTCACAATCAGTATAGCTGCAGGCTGCATGGTTTTTATTTGTTCTCCAGAGTTGACTGAACTACTGGAAGCCTTTAATTTTATATGTTTATTTGTTCTACAAATGTAGTTATTTTTGTAAGTTGATTACAGTTATACATTCAGCCTCCTCAGTCAGGCATGCCTGTGAATGGGAATCCATTCCTAGGTACGTGTTTAAGCTCAGGACAGTACTTGAGTTAGATGAAGTAAGTACTCTACCTGTATGCATTTGTTCATGGCACATTTATTCTTTCTTTTTTTTTTTTTAACTAAATTCTGATATTTCTGTTCCTCTTAAGTTGCTTTGGTTTGAAAGTTCTCTTTCTGAAATATGAGTTCCAATTGCTTGTTTGGCATAGTTACTCCTTTAATACATGCTTGAGTTCTCATTTTAAAGTTTGTTAGCCTGATCCATGTTGCAAGTAATTTCCTAGGAAGACACTGTTTGCTTTAGACCAGAACATTGATTCTTTGGCCAGTAACACAGACCATAAAAGAAGTCATTTGTTTCCATTATGCCGCCTTGGTCCTAGAGAATTACTTAATCATTTATAGGAATCTCCCATTAAATATGAACGATGTTATACTTTGTCAACATTTAAATTGGCATGCTAGGCGAATGTCTGATGAACTTTTGAGAATGTGTCCTACACCCTTTGTGAGAAGGTACTCAGCTCAGAATATGGCAATGTTTGAAGGAAATCCGCTTTAACATTTACCCTTGCTGGCTACAAAGAAGGACTGACCCTGCAAAATATATGTATAAACAACACACAAGGAATGTTAATATACTTAGCAAATCAGATTCTCTGGAGTACTTTGAGAACATCCATGAGAACATCCATGAATAGATACACTGATCATTAAAATTAAAATTCAAAAACCAATTCACATTGTTGTTTGTTTACAAAATGTTTAAAAAATCTACTATTCTTTACTCCATTTGTTTCCAACTGGTTATCTTTTAAATTTAAATGTCCATGGCACTAATTTCAAGTTCTTAGCTTATTGTACCTGCTACCAAGAAAATTAAATTTGATTCTATCTTCCTTGTAAATCTGTGTCCCCTAACCCCATTAACAAAGCCAGTATTCAGAATGGCAAGATCTAGTCTTGGGTAGAACAGTTTCGAAGGTGAGGATTAAACATGTTTGGCAGGCACCTTGAGGGAAGCTGTCTTCCTGTATGAAAACAATGGTGACTGTCAGGCCTTTGTTTCCATCACTGCATCAAGTGAGGCTATAAAGACTACTTCATTACTTACAATGAACTAATTCATTGGAATCCCACTTTGGAAGGAGATTGTTGACACAAAGTCCTTTCAGATAGTGTTTAATATATACAGTCTGTACTTAAACTTTTGTCAAACTGATGATACTTCTTTGCTTGATTGTGTTCACATCACAGTTGGGAAAAAAATGAAACAAAACAAAACAGTACTGCCTTAGAATTTGTCTGAGTCATTGTGCTATATGTGATCAGTATCTGAATCTACAGATATTTTAGAAAATGTGCATATGTGTAGGAATAAAAAGATGATTTATTTGGATATGTGAACATGTGCCATTTTCACAGAGGCAAATTCAACATTGGATATGGAAGAATAAACGTAGATTGTCATGCTTTTAGTAAAGGTTTTCCTTGTTTATTTAAGCTTCTAGGTGTGGTTTACAACTGTCAGTACATCTGATGTGGTTAAACATGTGTTTTGGTAAAAACATAGCTTTTCATGTATTCCTTTGGAATCTTTTAGAGACCATTTTTAAGGGTCATGGCTTTGGGGCTCTAGGCATTATGTAGATGCAGCCTCCCATGACCAGCAAGTCATTGTGTATTGCAATCAACAGTCCTTTTTAAATGTCAAGTAGTCCATCTAAAGTCCCCACAGCATTTTGGAAACTGCTCACAAAGGTAATTTTACCTCCATTCCTAGATTTCTCTTACTCTGAACCTTCCTGTCTCCTATGTAGCATGGGGAACTTTAGACTGATTTATGTGTCCATGATTCCTCTGTGAAGTAGATATTGTGGTCATTGCCATTGTGTTATTTTCAGTGCTAGTTAGATATACCTACTTTTTATGGTCTGTTTTTTGTTTTTGTTTTTGTTCTTTTTTTTTTCTTTTCTTCATCAGGGTCTCACTATATAACCCTGGCTGTTCCTGGAACTCTCTCTGTAGACCAGACTGGAATGCCCTGGAACTTCCTCTGCTGCCAAGTACTGGGATTAATAGCATGCACCACCACACTTGGCCTTCTTTTGTTATTTTTCAGAGGATATCATTTTGTGTGCCCATCTAGAGCAAAATATGCTTGACAGTAGAGAGTCATGTTTGTTTGTTTTCTTTATTTACTGAGTTGGGGTTTGCTCAAGGCGCTCTCATGCTTCTAGGTTTAAGCAATTCTCCTGGCCCAGCCTCCCAAATGATTGGGACTACAGATGCACATCACCCTGCCAGGGTCTTAGATACTCTTAAATACTTTATGCCAGTAATATCTCTGTTACCCAGAATACTTAGCTGTTATTTTTAATTGGTGTTTTAAATGATGAACAGGAAGGAAATGTAGTAAAGTTGTCTTATTATAGTTCCATTGCAAAGCATTACTCATCATTTTGTAAAACACAGATTTGCACCTGGTCTTTTCCTGCATTCTGTATTTGCCTTATATACTGTGGCTATGATCACCTGGTTTTCATGTTTCATACCCATTATAAAAGGATCCTAAAATACTATGAATTTCAAAAACTTTGTTATTTAATGTTCTAAAAATGGTGGTAATAGTGAAATTTAAAATCTTGTATTTATTAACACGTGTAGCAAAGCAAACAAAGATAGTGAAGGAACATTTTGTTTCTGTTGTCTTTTTGGTTGTGAGACTGGTCTTTAGCACTGAGCCATCTCCCTAGCCCTGTTTTGCTTCTAGGAGGAATCTTATATAAGTCTATGTATTATGTACCAGTTTTGTATAGCAGAGCCATTTTTAGAAAGACTTAAATTGAGATGTTTTCAGAATGTGTTTAGGAACGTTTTGGGAAATAGATCAGGCTGACAGGAAACTGTGGAAATGTAGAATTTTTAAGAGCTAGTTGAGAGTAGCACAGTGCTAATTTGGGAATGCATTATCAATTTACTTCAGGAAATGCACATTTAGAGCTATTTGGAGGTGAGGCCATATCACTAGAAAGAAAAGGAAACTTAATGTAGTATTTAGACATCTAATAAAGAAAATTCTAATTGGAATGATGATTACCCCAGTCTGTTTGCTTTTTTCAACAACAAAATGAGATGTATATTTTTCTGTGTGTGCTTGCTTGGCTGTTTATTTATGCATGGGTGTGTGCATGCCTGTGGAAGCCAGAGAACAACCCCAGTGTCATCCTCAAGAGGCTTCTACTTTGTTTTATGAGACAGGGTCTCTCACTAACATAGAGTTCATGCATTAGGCTGGCCTGGCTGGTTGGGGAGTTCCAGGACCCACCTGTCCTTACCTCCTCGGTGCCTGAATTACAAGTACACATCACACAACTAGATGGGTTGTTGTTGTTTTTAACATGGGTTCTGGGATCAGAGTCAGATCCTCATGCCTACATAGTAAGGTTCTACTGAGTCGGCCCTTCCCCAACCCGAGATGAAAGTTCTTACCTAAGACAGATAGGCAACAAGCACACCATAACACTAAAGAAAAAAATTATAATTTTAGAACAGATAGGTGTTTTGAGTATGTTTATAATATTTAAAACATAAGTATTATTAAATGAAAATTTCTTCTAACACTTAAAATGTGTGTTACATTAAAACAGAATATAACTTCCATAGATAGTCTGTTTTTAGTTGGTAGAAGCAGGCAGAGTATCCCTTCCTGTGTATCCCTTTGCCACTTACAGATACTCTTAGCAGTAAAAGAATGATTCCTATTGACTTCCTACATCCGTAAAAGCAACATTGTAAGCCTCTCACATTTAGTCCTTGCAGGTTGTTGTGTGCAGTAAATTAGGAGACATTTTTAAAAAGTTTGTCCCATAAGAATTGTGATTTTTTTTTCCCCGTGGTCTCTTTAGCTGGGTTGTGCTACACCAGACCTCAGAGTCTGATGAAAGTTGACGGGGTGGACTTGCCCTGCAGGTCCTTCCTTCTGTGTTTGACACATGAAGGCTGTGGTCTTTTCTGTGATTTAACTGACTATACCAGTTAAGTGATGTGTATTTTTATCTGAAAACAGAAAAAAATAGCTGTTGTTAAATGTGTAATTTCTCCTTTTTCCATTATAGATTAAAGAGTCTATTGTTGGGGAAATTAGACGAGAAATTGTAAGTGGACTTTTGGCAGCAGTGTCTTCAACTAAAGCATCGAATTCTAAGCAGGACAGTCACTGAATGGAAATTATTAGGTAATGCTTATTAATTTCTTCATTTAACTAGATGTAAATTGACACTGTTTTTAATTCTTTGTCTTAGTGCAGTTTGTTATCTCTAGCTATGTTTTTATTTTTGTAATGTATGTCTTAGTTGTTCTTCAGTATGAAAACCATGTATAGCCTCATTTAAAGTGTTAATGACTCAACTTAAGAATAGAATTGCCTGCAGTGTGTGCTTGCTTTGAATTTCATTGTAGATGAATAAATATATAAATCCTGAAATTGGGCTTTAGGCTGAATCTTACTTTAATATTAATTAAATTATATTTCAAATGTGTAGTTGGTGGAAAACAGTTTGAAAATTGGTCAAAAAATTGTAATAACTTTTCCTTGTTATTTTTATCGTTTATACAGACATTCCATAGATCCATTTGTAATCATATTTATTAAAGAATTTTATGTGGTTTATTTAATAAAATGAATAATTATAACTATATTTTATAGATTTTGTTAATAGCAATGATTGGAAAATGCACCAAGGAATAATTGTCTCTATGTTTATTCAGTGTGATATGAAAAGTGTGAGATGTAATTTCAGCTATGAAAAATGAGAAAGCATTTTAATAAGTGATGTCATAAGCTACTCAGAGGATTCCTTTTCAAAGGCTAAGGACCAAACAATTAACTCTCAAAAAACGTTTTACAACTAGAGGATTATGTGTAAGTGTTCATATGTATGTGCAGATAGATAGATGATAGATAGATGGATGATAGGTAGATAGATAGATAGATAGATGTAGAGATATATATGATATATATATGGATTTATTTGAATAAACTCCACATTTCTTTTTAAAGAACTTTCAAAATAGTATTTGAAGAATGGTTAATGTTCACGTTTCCTTCTTTTTAGGGTTGGGATGGATCCCATTAACTGTAATACTGGCGTTATCCATGATTTATGCTGGTGGAGGTGTTGTTTGTCCTTTGGAAGATACTTTCTACTGAGCTGGCCTACTGTACACAATGGATATTGTGCATTTCTGTATGAGTGTACACTATACTGTTCTTATATGCATAAAAATTTAAAAACATACATAGAAACTTAGGCACTTTGCTGACTCATTTCTAAACTATCAGACTGGCCATTTGAAAGTCTAGTATTTATTTGTATGTCAATATTTTTCCAGTTGATGTTCCTATGTAGAATTAATTGTAAAACTTGAAGAGTCCCAGACATAACCAACTTATAAGTAACATATTTCTTCAGACTAGCTTCTACAACACTGACCTCTATGAGGTATTCACTGTGCAATAACAAATTCATCTTCTGAGAGCTTGAAGCAACCGATGCCTTCCCCCCCACCCCCTGCTCTTCATTGGGTCACTTCTAAGAAGACAAATGGTCCTGTTGTAAAAATTGTTCTTAATTCTTGAGGCGGCTACTGAGAAGCAGTAGGGTAGATCTCATGAGGTTACCTACAACTACTTCATGTTCTTACACTGTAAGCCTTGTTGCTTTGCCCCAAACAAATATAATTTTATTATAGCTATGTGCCTTATGGTAAACACTATGTATTTTCTGCATTGTCCAGATGTCTTACTTTAAGATGTTTCTTCTGTCTTTTAGACTAAATAGTATTGTCAAGATAATGGGGCCTATGACTTGAATGGATAGGATAGAAATGAATAAGCTGGTTTTTGGTTTTGCTTTTTTCCCCCCAAATGAGATTTAGATTTGTTTTCCTCATGCATAAATGATTTTAATTCAGTTTTAACCAGAAAACTCTTGGTTTTTCTGAAAAAAAAAATGTTTTCTACCTAGTAGTATGTGTGTCAAATAAATGTATAAAGTATTAGAAATTAGTCTTTTAGTATTTGTAATCTTCAACTCCAATTATGTTACTTTGTGTGAGAAATTTTAGTCAAAAGTGCTTGAAATGTTAGCATTCCTTCAAAGACTATCTAAAAGGTTTATAAATATTTGAAATATCACACAAAGGCTGATCTCTAAAAAACAAAAAACCCATTAAAACAATAAAGTATTTATTTTGCCTAAAAAGTTAATTTCTTTCTTTCTTTCTATTTTTTTTTTTTGACCTGCTACATGGAGAATTTGTATTGCATTTGTTGACTAACCAATAAAATCCAAAACAGCTTATGGCCTTCCCTCCCATGCAGAGGCCCCTGCAATGCTCTAGGGAAGTTCAGTCTCTATCACCAAGAGAAGGCACAGTAATACATCACTTTTGGGCTTATAAATGTCCAGGGCTGTGATCCCATCTAAGGCCAGGCTGAACTTCTCTTTAAAATGTGTAGTTACTTTGAAGAGCAAATAAGAAGCGAGGTATGAAACACATGCCTGTTATATCAGTATTAGAGAAATAGATGCAGTAGTATCAGGAGCTTGAAGACAGTCTGGACTACATGTCACTGTGCCTCGAAAAATAAATGCAAAAGAGAAGATATTAAAATATTGTTATTCAAATTATTCAAGAATTTAACTGGTTGATTGTGACAGTAATGGCAAACATGTAAACCAGACATCCCTCATTAATAGTAAGTAATTCAAGCATTGATAATTTTAACTATTTGGGTTTTTAGACAATTTGAGTCTATTTCTAATAGATGGCCCAGGTTTTGATGATCAATATTGTCTAACAGTTGACACTAGACTGAGCCAACACTTAGCTTGTGTTCTCTATTATACTTATTCTCTCCTGGGTTTCTTGGGAAATTACCATGTTCAAGTAGCTGAACTATGTAGAATGATGGAGAAAGGAGCCTGAAAACAGATGCATCTTTTAATGTAAGGTATGCTCAGCAGTGTCCAATTATGCAAACGACTATGAGAGAGTGTAATTTATAGTGGTCAGAGAAGTCTACCAGTGTATTTTGGTTTGAGTGAAGTTTTAAGACTAAAGACAGGGA
Source organism: Cricetulus griseus (assembly GCF_003668045.3). Classification (NCBI taxonomy): domain Eukaryota; kingdom Metazoa; phylum Chordata; class Mammalia; order Rodentia; family Cricetidae; genus Cricetulus; species Cricetulus griseus. Next base: position 95,460,453 of record NC_048599.1, on the reverse strand, counting down.
AGTGGAGAGTGTGGTGTTACTTTATTCAAGCGGATCATTAGTAAAAAGTTATCCAGAACACCAAAATTGGGTGTAAATTACCATGTGCCTGGTGAGAACAGCGTTTTCAGAGATGCACATTGTTCATAACTCATGTGGATTGTGCCAAGAGACTTTACAAAAGAAGGCATAGAAGGAAGCCCTGAGATTATTTTTGAAGTTTTTATCCACTGACTGATACACCAACAATGAGCAGCTCCAAGGATTGAAGGACATGCTGTACCATGCCTTTTTAGGAAGGGATTGCTGGTTAAAAACAAGACCATCTGTGGGAAACACTATAGCTTGTTACTCATGTTCTTGAGTTAATTGTTAGGTAAATCCATCTATAGATGATTTATGGTTCCTTCTATAATTTCTGTAGTGTAAAGATTTTATTTAAAAAGAAAACGGAAAACACCGTTAAAGTATTATAAAGAAGATTCTAAGTTAGGTTCACAAATATATTACAATGTGTGTGGGTACCATTAGAATAATTAGGACCATTACTTAAACCTCAGTTGTGAATATCTAGATTTATATTTGGTCAGAAATTATACCATTATTATCTATTAGTATATACAAAAATAGAAGTAATATCTTATCTAAATAGAAGTAGTGTCTGTTCAGACCTCTACATTTAAGGGCAAGTTGAGATGGCATTAATGACAAGCCTTGTATTTTTCCATGTGAAGACAAACCCTGCTTTTCCACCAGGGTTCTCAACTGGATGATGACATTATGGCATGATGTATGGAAGAGAAGAGCCCTTCCTTTGTTGTGCTATCAGTGCAAACCTTGGTGGCAAAGCAACATTGCTCAGAGCCAAGTTTTCTCTTGTGATCTTGTAAATCCCTGGTGAAATTTTGATCATTTGCTCCCAGCTCCATCTCCCTGGGTGTGGTTAGTAGTGGGTCTAAAGCAGCAATGCAGGTATCACCATTATTCTCTGGCAAGTGTCCTCATTGTGATCAACTAATTCAAATCCATCTTGGCTTCATCTTAGAATGGATGCAGTGATAGGCACAAATTGGTTTTCTCCTATTTTTTTTGTTTTTAAAGACAGGGATTCTCTGTGTAACAACTCTGGCAGTCCTGGAATTCCCTTTGTAGACCAGGCTGGCCTCGAACTCACAGAGATCCCCCTGCTTCTGCCTTCTGAGTGCTAGGAATAAAGGTGTGCACTACCAACACCTGGTTCTGGTTTTCTCCTGCTCCTTAAGAACAGAAAAGTGTTTAAATGACTATTATTAAAAATGTTTTTGTTATTTTCTAAAATCTCATCACAATTAGATTTATTCAATCATTCACATTCAGGAAACAAAGGAATGAAAAGAATTAATAGTGAATGTTTTTATTTTTATCTGTGTGAGTGGACTTGTAAGGATGTGGCACATGTGTGTAGGTGCCCATGGAGGCTGGAAGAGGGTAGATATAGGCACATCACTGGTATTTGTTTCATAATTTTATATTTAGAAAAAATTCTTATGAGATAGAAACTACAGAAAACACCTAAGTCTCAATTAAGGGAGGTGCTTGTGTCCATGTCATCATTTGAAAAGCTAAGACAGGAGGTGGGTCACAAGTTCAAGGTGAACCTGTGACTACATAGTTCCAGGCCAGCCTGCTGTACAGTACAAGACTCGGTTTCTAACTAAATAATTGAAGTGGTAGAATATGGGCTTTTAAAAACTTGAGGAAAAAATGAAACAAATTAAGACAGTTGTGTGCATGTGTGTGTGTGTGTGTGTGTGCGCGCGCGCGCGCACGTGTGCGTGCATGCTTGTGGTGGTCATGTACAAAAGTATGTGTGCGTTGGAGATCAGAGGTCAACACTGAGTGCCTTCAGTCATTGTCCACCTTGGTTTTTGGGATAGCATCTCTCACTGAACCTGGAGCTTGTAGTCTAAGCCAAACTGTATGAATGGTGAATTCCAAGGATCCACCTGTCACCCTTGCTCTGGTATTACATACACAGGGCACTTCATCTGGCTTCTACATGGATGTTGGGAATCAAACTTAGGTCTCCATACTTGGACAGCAAGTGCTCATCTTTCTTCTTACTCTTACCATGAACTCTAAATGAAATGTGTTCATTTACTGTCAACACAGATGTTGAAAGCAAAATATATTCAGTTCAGAGTACATTATAATTGTTTTTTGAGAGGTTCAGAACATTAGATTCTAGTTGATGTGTGGTAGCCAACTGATTTTCATCTTAATATAGCTCTAAAAACTATCAAGTCTGAATGGAATAAATAGTCAACTGCTAGATATTGTAAATAATTCAGATCACAGTTTATGAAAACACTACTTTAGACAAGGCTGTATCTTTGGAAGGAGGAAATGTTCCAGCCAGGGGGTTGCTGACAGAGTAACATTTAACCGTGAGTTGCCTATCTAAGAGACAGAATCAGGAAATGTGGATAGCCATATTTCATGTCCTTGACATTTCTTACAGACAATAGAAAGAGGAGGCACTTTTGAGAGGTGATGGCCACTGCCAACTTCCTGCTTTCTTATTTAGGCATCATATAGGCATCTTCAAAATATTCTGATACCTCCCTTAAGCAGTGAGCTTCTTCATAGCCCATCTGTTGCTCATCGATTTTATACGAATTGCTGCAAAAGTTAAGTGGTTTCTGGTTGATTATCTTGGGTTTTGAGAATGACTCTCAGAAGCTTTTACATAAATATATCATGATCTCACTCATGTGGAACCTAAAAAGAAAACAAAATGTTGATCTCATAGAATTGAGACTGGTGGCTACTAGAGACAGAGAAAAGGAAAGAGGCAGGAGTGGGTGGGGCATCTGAGCACTTAACTGACATGCACAAGGCTCTGAATCCCCAGTATTAAAGAAAAAAGGCAAGAGGCAAGGATATGGAGCAGTCGATAAATGAGCCCTAAGTTACAATTACACTCACATAAGAAAGTGCTGTGACACACTAGAGCAATGGTTCTCAACCTGTGGGTCGTGACCCCTGAAGACCAGTGGGAAAGCACATAACAGTACCAAAATTTCAGTTAAAAAGTAGCAATAAAAATAATTTTATGGTTGGGGGTCGCCACAACATGAGGAACTGAGCTGAAGGGTCACAGCATTAGGAAGGTTGAGAACCATTGCATAAAAGGGGTCCAGACCAGGCTGGTGAAACCCACAGAAACAGCTGACCTGAAAAGGGGGAGCACATGGACCCCAGACTGATAGCTGGGAAACCAGCATGGGACTGACCTCATGAACATGGGTGTCAGTGAGGAGGCCTCAAAATCTGTGTGGCCTCTGGTAGTAGATCATTACATATCCCTAGCATAGGAATGGACTTTGGGAGCCCATTTCACATAGAGGGATACTCTCTCAGCCCAGACACACAGGGGAGGGCCTAGGTCCTATTCCAAAGCATATGACAGACTCTGAAGACCCCCCATGGAAGGCCTCACCCTCACTGTGGAGCAGAAATGGTATGGGATAGGTACGGTCTTATTGTTGGGGAGCAGGGGAGGAGGGGTGGGAGAGGGAACTGGGATTGACATGTAAAACAATCTTGTTTCTAATTTAAATTTTAAAAATGGTAAAAAGGGGAACCATCTACATTGAGTGATTCGATGATGTACCTTATATTAAAAAAAGAAGCAAGGAAAAATTTAAAATATTTTAACATGAGTAAATGATAGCTAATATATGTTTAATCTGGCTTAAACACTGTACAATGAGCATATCATTGCCCTGAAATGGCACTTGGTACTCATTAATATGTATGATACTTGTCTTCATATCGTTTTAAAAATTAAAAATAAAAACTTTATCTATACAAATCCCATATCCTGGTGATTACTTCATTATGAAAAAATATATTTGGCTTCCCCTTGAGAAGAAATAGGTGAATAACTTTATCATAATCTTGAATTTTGGATGGTCATGATGACAAGAATATGTAAGGAACAGAAAGGTTACAGTTATATCTATATTTATACATATAATTTGGCCACACAGGAACAAGAAATATGGAGTATTTAAGTTTTTTCTCTAAAGTCCCGAGGAATAAGAAATATACTCCCCCAAAACCAATGTCCCTATACAGTCTTTTTTTTTTTTTTTTTGTCTTTTTTCTTTAGGAGAGTGTTTTCTGAAGATGAGTCCAACTACCTCTGTCCCATTTACTCTTCTGAATCTTAGCTATTTTTCATTAAGAGCTGGAGTTTAGGGTTGGAGAGATTGCTTAGTGCTTAAGAGCATGTGTTACACTTCAGAAGACCAGCTTCAGTTTTCTGCACCCACACTAGATGGTTCACAATCACCTGGATCTCCAATTCCAGATGATCTGATGCCCTCTTCTTCATTCGTGGGCACCTGCACTTGTGTGATACACATAATAATTTTTTAAGGAGCTGGGTTTCTATATCTTTCCCCTTGCAACTGTTTGTGTATCTATGACAGTAAAGAGACAGGAGAGTGGGTGTGAGAGCATGGTACTGTCTAGGCTATGACAGGGTAATGTCATGCACTTTCATGTGATTATCGTTAGATGCTTAGCCTGGGTCTCATCTGCTGTCCTGGAAGGAAGACAAACCTAGGAAAAATGAGCCATGGAGAATAGTGTCTTCTGGCTCTAGATGAACTCCCACACAATAGACAACACCCAATTGCTAATCCTGGGAGTCACTTATCCTAAATGTACTTTCCAGCTTCTAGTAAAGTCCTCTTTGATGGTGACACCCCATGGATATGAGACTAGCTACTGCTAACCCTTGGCAAAATCTCAGGTTCATGAGATTTGACATAACCAAAACCACTGGCATTGCTTTAGGATGGCATTACTGAAAGCCAAACAAGTCTGCATGTAGAGTTAGTGGAAATCTGAAAGGCTTCAAGAAGGCTTCAATAAAGGCTCATAAGAAAGTGAAGAAAACATTGCTGTAATGTAGAGGAAAGGAATGGCTTGTTTGGTGACATCATGGAGTCTGCTCTCATAAGCAGCATCTGTGACATGCAGCAAAGAGGAAATCTACCTGTCAAATTCAACAATCTGGTTAAGATTTCCAGATGAAATACAAAACATGAGAGCTAGAAAAAATCACTAAGTGGGTACCCTAGATCCAGAAAGACAAACATAAAATATTCCCTCTCCTCAGAGTCTACTGGCTCCAAATCGTCAAGTGTAAGTGTACTTTTCATGCCTCATCATGGAAAGTTCTCTTTGAAGCAGATAGAGACTGTTACAGAAAACTAAAACCAATGAAAATACAGTTATGGAGCCCAATACCAGTGGATACATGTACAAAACAAGTCCTGTATCTAAAGTTTAGGGGACAGAAAGAGTGTAAGGGCCAGAAGATCAGGGAGTTTGCTCTAAGACTGTGTCTTCTAATAATGTCAGAAGCGACACCAAAAAAGTCTTACCCCAATGACTGTCCTGAATAAGTGCAATAACAGTGGGCATGCCAAAGCGGACAGGGACAGACCACAAGACCTCAAGCCTGCACAAAGAAATACAGGAAACTACGAAATGCTGAGAATGGGAGAAATAGTCTTTCCATGGGAGAGTACATCAATTGGTCGTCTAATACCAAATAGTCAGTCCTTCAAAAGAAACATGCAAGTAACATTATACAGACCAACAATGCTGTATTTAGAAATATTTATTCACATACATAAGTGGATATGTTGGTAACAGTGATTAATGAAAATGAGGACATGAATTTGAAAGATGAAGGAGTACTATATGGCCAGGTTTGGAGAGAGGAAAGGAAAGAGGGAAATGGTGTAATTACAATCACAAAAGAAGGTATTTTTTAAAAGAAAAGAAATGGGCCATTTTTAATTATCTTTTTGTTTTTCCTCAGTGGAATATAAAGAGCAAGAAACGAACTGAAAATACACTTTAAATAGAACCAGAAGGTGTCTGCTTTAAAATAAAACTGTGTCATTTACACCAGATTCTCATTAAAATTACTAGAAAAAATGTAGCTCTGGAAAAGATAAAATCCAGGTTGAGTCCTTAGGATCTTTTGTTAATATCTCAGAGGGATTACAAAGGAGTGCCTCATAAAACATTTCAAACAGCAAAGTTTCTGTAAGGACTTTTAAAACCCTGCCCACCCACTGTGTTTCTGTGAAGTAATGGAGTCTCTGAGACCCACATAGCAATGGAAAAAAAAACAGGATAGAAGGGCTACTTTTGTCTAATGGTGTTGATTATCAAATGATACAGGAGAAATCACAAAGATGTTTAAAGAATTTCTACTCTTGAACCAAAAGGCAAGTGAAACAATATAAAACAAAAAAGCCACTGGATTCCTGAAGTTTTAGAATGAAGTCAATCCCTTATAACTCTCTCCCACACATTTTTAATGAGCATGGTGATTATGTTCTCTTAAAAATATGGAATTCTGAAAACACTATGCCTTCAGCCATAAATCTCAGTACATGGAAATGGTAGTGATGTTTCTTACTAGAGAGAGTTCTTTGATTATGGGAAATAAAGTGGGAAGCAAATATTTTATCAAATATGGCAAAGATGAAATAAATGTTGGCAAAACCCAGCATATTTGAATGTTAATAGAGGATTATCTAGTGTGATTTCTGATAGTTATTGCACTGATGTTCACTGGGAGAAGATATATTGTAGTCTAACTATATCTAAGCTCCCTCCCTATACATTTGGCCTGTGGGGGTAGAAGTTGCTGCTGCAGCTACATATTTGGGATTATGTCAGGCTCTGGGTAAAGTATTCCTTTCCTAGTACAGTGTGCATTGGTGGTGTCTAAAGTAACTCACCCCATACCAGTTGAGCTGCATTCCTTGTAAAACAGTCTTGTTATGGCAATTCCAAAGACTGAGCCTGGGTGATAATTTCCAGAGTGAAATGTTCACTGGATGAAGTGGAAAAATATCAGCAGCTCATCTTTTTCTCTGTCAGCCTTGTTTATGTAAACCTATAAATGAATGAGCCTTCCTTGTTTGTGTTCCCTGAGCCTCAGAAGGACATGTATGGGGATCATCATGGTTGTGCATTAGCAACTCTATGCAAGTTCTGTACAGGTGGCTTTCTGCTGCTTCAATAACCACTCATTTATTCTGGGTCCAGAATTATTTTATTACAAATAAACATACAATATTTATTCTAGTAGTTCTCTCAATACCTCATGTTGAACAAGGATGGAATCTTCTTATCATTTGATCTATTCTTGTTTTTATGGTGAAACCAAGAGAATGTCGGTCAGACATTTAGTCCTAATAGTCCAAGGAAGATAATGTTTTCATATTATTTTGTATTTAATTCCTTAATATTTTCTTCATTTTGGTAGGAAGACAAGAGCCCTGGCTGACATTTCCTCACCTCAAACTTATGCTGTTGGGCTGATTGTTGGCACAATCTAGGAAATAATGATTGCTATTCTGGTCTCTGAATGCCCCAGGACTCAATTCAGACCTCATTTTTTGAAGGCTATATGAGAAACTCATGACCCACCCCCCCATGACAGCAACCATCTGTAAATCACAGGGCTTCTGGGAAAGTGGATCTGGTGCAGCTAAGGCTTCTCAGGTAGGATTCCATTGCCTTGTTCATGGAAACTACTGTTGTAGAACGTGGACTATGAAGAATGGTCTCAGATAGGTAAAAGATCACCTTTGTCTAGATAATCCTCAATAAGACAGAGGAACAACTCTTGTGATTTCCATGATTTAAATTAAATGTCTATGTGAGATTAAAGACATAGAGTATATGTCTGTAATCAACTTTCACGGGCCTGGGATAAAAAGATGGCAAATTCAAAGCCAGTTGGGATTGCCTAGCAAGATGCTGTCTCAAAACAAAATGAACATACAAAAAGTAGGTGATCTAAAGCAACTGCTTATGACTAGATCACAGGGAAATTAGTGACTCTAAACAAAGGATAAAAAAAATGGGATCATTGAAGTTGATAATTTCCCCATGAGTACAGTTGGTGCTGTGCCCACATGTAATGGGACCACCACTACAGGTATGGAAACTTACCATGGACCATGTCCTCATAGGGGAGTAACCCTCCATATGCTTACAGCAACTGCCAATAGCCCCTTCCCCAAAGAAGGGGGGAGGTCTCAGGTCTTATGAAAGTAACAAAAGCTGCTGTAGAGTTGATATGCATAATAGCCAAGCCATATTCAGAAGTCATAATTTCACAGCTCTACTCATTTTCCATTTGTCAGCTATTACGTTCTTTTGGCCTCCTTTTCTGAGCCTCCTTAGATGAGCAGGGTTGATGCAGATGATCTATCTACAGCCTATCTCTCACTGTCACTTACAGTCAGTAATGAAGTCTTTGCATTAACCACTAACCATGGCAGAAAGAACTTTCTGTGACAAAAGTTGAAAGCAACACAGATCTGTGTGTATAATTTCGATTAAACCAGTCACTTTCTGCTGATTTGTGGGCATTTAAAGCTGTATGGTGGTCATATTTTTTGTGTGTGCATAGAAAAATGAAGAGGTGTTATGATAAATCTTTCTGCCAAATGCCCCTGAGCCCCACCACGTGTGAGCTTTATGTCAGCCGCCGGCCTGAGTTAGGCCCAAATGAATACACAGAAACTTGTATTAGGTTCAAAGCTGCTTGGCCAATGACTAGGACTTCTCATCTGCTAACTCAGTCTTAACTAACCTATATATTTTATAAGACTTATCTTATCGGACACCTTATTGGCGTCCTTCCTTGCTGGGATCACATCTTGGAGCAGGAGCGGAGGGGAAAAGGGGGGCCCTTCCTGTTTCTCCTTCGCTTAAATATGAGTCTCCTTGCTATGTCACTTCCTGCCTGGATCAGCACTTCTCTACTACATTTCCCAGAATCCTCTTTGACTCCTAGTTCTGTCTAACTTGCTGTCTGATTGGCCAAACAGTATTTTATTTAACAATCAATAAGATAAACATACACAGTACATTCCCCATCAAAGAGGCTTCAGAAAGAGAAGGTGACAAAATTGAGAGAGAAAAAGAGTTAAGGTAGTGGGTGGCACCAGAAAAGGAAAGACAAAGAAAAGATTCCTTGGTCCATGATGACTTTTATATTCATAGTTTAGATGTTCGTGGGTTCATTATCAGTTAGTAAGTTATAAAAATGGATTCCTGTGACAAAGAACAATATAACAGCATCTAAGGAAAAATTACCTCCCCAACATAGGGCCTCAGAAGATACGTGCTAGACTACCCATGCAATGCATGACTTGGTAAAACACAAGATGTTTCTGCTGATATGCCCATGTGACCCAGCTTGAGTAACAGGACAAAGCTGCAGACTAGAAAGACTTGTTTGTTTGAGATTTAGACTGTCTTCTTTGACGTTTTCTCACTTTGCTATACCCTCAGCTCAAGCCAATAAGGACTATGATGAGACTTTTAAAACTTTGTTTTCGATATTAAGGGAATGCCAGTTAGACTACCTTTAATAAATGGGCTTTCCATTTACTTACATTGGTTCCTAGTGGCAAAATATGACTTTACTACTCCATGCTCCTTCATAAATGAGTTTACCAGGCATGATCTTAAAAGAACTAATCTCTTTCAAAGGGTAGCTATGGTATATGAAGCAATAATGGATTTCCAGATGTGTAGAATGGAGCTAACCAGAGAACACTTGGGCAAGAGCAAGTGAAAAGCCTTGGTCTTCAAAAGAGAAGCTCCAAAGCCCATAAAAGTCAACACAGAGTCAGAAATGTGTCTGCAGCTCCAGAGAACTGACACACCATTAGCAGTGCTATAGGACACTGGAGAGGCCTGGACTGGAGTCTCTCAGTGCAGAAGGAAGCAGAGTTACGTGCTGTTGAATTAACCAGCCATATCTTCTCTTCACTTGACTGTGCTCCTCCATATAGAGAGCAAGGGAGCTTTGACACTACCTATGAGATTGGATGTGGTTTTCTTTATGGAACTGGACTCTCACTTTGTAGTTACTACGATAGACTGGATTGCTCATGCCAGACCATCATCAAAGAAAAAAAGGCATGGACCTATGAAAGTTGTTTTAATAGAAATAACATCATTGTCTGTTTATATGTTACCAATGACCAATGGATTACACAGTCACTTTTAACAGCTCGGCAAGGTAGGTATTACTGAAGTAGAAATGCTGTTCTCTACTCTGTAATTGAAGAATCTAAGCCTCCTGGAGGTGTTTTCTACACTCTCATTAGCAAGCATCAGAAGAACAGGAATATAAAACATGTCTGAAACACACTTGCTCTGCACTGCATCTTGGCAACCAACAACGAACTTGAGAATTTGAAGTAGGAAAGCTTTCACCAGATATGGGCAGGCAAAGAGTTTTCATGAAATGGAAGTATCATGAGAACTGGAGTTTTAGGATGAGTAGGTGCTCATTAACCAGAGAAGAGAGAAAGGGAATTTCAAGAGAAGTGACTGAACTGGGAACCTGAGACTGAGAGGGTGTGATGAGCACACTCTGGCAGACATGCAGACAGACATGTTTGTGTAATTCAAGGGGTACAAAGAGGTGGGGGGCAGAGGTAGAAGGACTTATAGAGATGCCAAGAGTCTCTGCTGTGGTTAGATAACAAACCCTACAGGAGAATAACTGGAGATGCCAAAGGTCACAGGTTTGAGCAAAGCTTCAACATCCCTAGGGTGAGCCAAGGAAACAGAAACCAGGTGGGAGAATGTGTAGGCCATAAAGTTGAAGTGCAGAACCAGGTCTAGATAGATGAATGGATTGTTCACAGTAATTTGAGTAGCAAGCATCAGCAGTACAGATGGAGTAGAGCTGAGGCAACCTTTGGTCAGGCTGAGGCAGTCCTGAATATTCTTCCTTGAAGTCCTTTGACACCCCACAAAAGATGGCCAGGTGATAGATCATCAGTCTTTTTCTATCACAATGTTTGTTTGGTGTCCTCTTATGGGTTTCAAGTGAGGTGGGTTTCACATTTGCCTTGGTCTGGGTTGATTGATAAGCTTTTGGGCCTGCTTGTTCTGGTTTTAATGTGCTCGTGTGTTTATATGGTCCTAAACATTGCTAAGTTGATAGGGTGGAATACTTTTGTAGTTTTAGGGATAATTTATTTATTGGTCTGTGCCTAATGGATGGTGCTGAACAAATGGCATTGTTTATATCCACAGAAAGGTACTGAGTCATCCTTCTCCATATTTGTACTTACCATGATTCAGATGTCACTTATAAAATGGAGTTCCTTAGGGAAAGGCACACCCTGAAGACACTGTTTTAAACAGTGTTAGTGACTCTGAGCAAGGCACAGCCTGATCTCAACAGAGTATCTAGTTCAGGATTGAGGTAGTCTAATTTAGATGTAAAGTAAAGGCTGGGAAGGGATGGAATGTGGTCTGCTGGGAAACATAAGGGCAATAGAATGATAGATTTTCAACATTGTTCTTGTCTTCATCCTTCTTTATAATTGTTACCCGTTCTCTGAGGAAAGATGGTTATATACTTTCTATGCATTTTGAAGACCCATGATTATCTGCTACAATCTTACCAGTGGCAGAAGAATTTGGAAGAGCTTTTGAGAAACTAGCTAGATCTGTTTATAAATCTATTGCTGTTGTAGGAACATGGGATTCCAAATTTCAATTTCCTTATCTGCAAAGCAGGGAATTACTGTCCTGCAGGAAAGGATAGATGAAGACATATTATAAGTATATGGTATCAATTTAGGAATTTCTTTGGTATAAAAGTACTATATCTGTTGGGCATGGTGGCACATACCAGCAATCCCAGTGAGGCTGAAGCAAGATGGGCACTATGTGTCAACACCAGCCTGGGCATAGTGAAAACATGTCTGAAAAAAGCAAAACAGGGAACATTGACATGGTGGAAGGGAGATAAGAAAGGGCAGTAGTGAGAGCAGTAAGAATACATTATATTATATGTATTTATAAAATTGTCAAAGTATACATTTTATTACTAAAACAAAACAAAAATGCTGAGTATAAAATACCTAACAGTTGGCATTTCTCCCCTCATTTAGCCTGTCCCCTTTGTCTTAATATGGGTGAGATTCCTGCTGAACTCTGTATGAAGGCATATTTATCATTCAAGGCATACCTAATTTGTCTCATCTCTCTTTACCGCAGACAGAACAAAGGTATTTTACTGACAGATTTTACAATGCTATGTTCCAGACCTTCTGAAAGCCTCTTGTTATTGCTACAAAACTGCAATCACCTTAGATTCCAGGTCACAGTAGATTACCTGAGGCTGGGCTGAGCCACCATATGGAAACAATTACCACAGGATAGAAATGGAGACTGATCTTAAGGCACAAACAGTCAGCTCATGGCAATCAGAATATCCCTTCATGCCATAGGGATTTCTCCATTTTCACCTTGGACTTGTACTGAGTGATGACTGGCCTGGCCAGAGTCTGTTGGCTGCCTTTACTCTACATACCCAGGATGCCCTGCCTATTTCTTCCTCTGTTTAAACCCAAGGCTCAGGGCAGGGTCTTGAAGAGCTGTTTGTCTTTCCCAATATATATCTGATGGTTAAATTCCTTTCCTGTCTTTTACCTCTCTGTTGATTTCTGAGTTTGGTGGCCTGATCTAACCCATTGCTCAAAACCACTCTGAGCTGAACCTCTAGCCTAGGACTCAGTTACAGTCTGACATTAAGCAAGTAAGAAATGCCATGTTTCTGTCTCTGTCTTACGGTGTTGTCAGTAACACTCTACTTCAAGGTTTGAAGTACTTCACAAAGCTTTTGTTCCCTTTAGGGAAAGCAAGCTATCTTTTTTTTTTTCTGTAATATATTCTCAGACACATCATGCTTAATATTTTGTGTGTCCCAAATTTAGTTGAACCAAGAAATGTCCCTTTCATGAGCAATACTTAAACTGAGATATCTATCATCTATCTATCTATCTATCTATCTATCTATCTATCTATCTATAATCTATAGCTATATGCATATATGTGTGGATATATGCATATAGAGAGAGGTGGGGGAAGGAGATATGAAGAGGGGGTGATGGAGAAGGAGTAGGAGAAGGGGGAAGCGAGAGAGGTTTTAATGACCTTTTAAAAACAAATAGAAAAATAGTTAGGGAAGACAGCACTTTAGGTTTTCTTATCCTAGGAAATCAATACTCATAAAGTTCAAGGTTATAATTGAGAATTAAAAACCACAGTGAGTGAGTTTATTTTAAAACATGTAGTCTGTCATCTTTGTTTTCTCTCTGGATAACACAGTGTTTATACACTGAGGTCTATTTCTGTTGCTGCAGCTCCGCAGCTGACTTTGAAGTGAACTTCAGACAGTGTTAAAATCAGAACATTAGGGCCTAGACAGTATGCAGACCAACCCGCATTTTAAAAAGACAAAATTGAGGGCCAAAAAGAAAGTGAATTGTTTCCACATCTCTGATTCTCAAGTCCTCAAAACCTTCTGTTGTTCTTCGCAACCAAACCCACCTCAGTGGGGGACTGGGGTGAGTCACCTCTTCCTGGTTCCTCTTCCACAGAGCCCTTCCCCATCCTCTAAGCCTGGAGCATGCCTAGCATTCAGTACACTCCAAATAATAGCTCTTTAGAAAAGAGATTGCATGTCACTCCAGAACATTAGACATCACTGTGGCTGAACCCTAGACTTGCTGGATGATAAACACCCTGGTTAAGCTCCTCAGACTGTTGCCTACCATCATAGTTAGGAGGGTGTCTCATGCCTCCATTTCTCCAAGTTCAGCAAGAAGGCTTTGGGACAGCTGCCACCCATAGTGTAGCCGTTGTGTAAAAGGTCAGAAACTGTCTTGGTGGTGAATCAGTGACAAGAATGGCATGAGGAAATAAGTGATCCTTGCTTCGAGCTTTGCAGGACTTGCCACCACCTTATGACTCAGCAATGGAGATCTGATGTGCGTCATTGGGACACAGCCTCCACCTGTGAGAAGGCTCCCACTTGTTCCTGATCATCTATTTCCTATGTAAACCAGCCTCTTGGCAAAGATGGCCTTTTCAGATGAGAATTCTGCTGTTTTCCCACCAGCAAGCTCATCAGAACGAAGTCCTTTGTCTATCTACACCACCTTTGCCTCTCTTCTAAATGGCTTTTGCTCTGCAGCAAGCCATTGAGGGTTTAGACCGTTGCATCTCCAAAGCTTGATTAGAAATCCTCTAGCATCCATGGTATGGCTCAGAAGAATAACTAATCACTGAAAATAAGTGAAATAAATCTTCTGTGCTTCTAAATGCATGGCACTCAGAGCTACCTGTGTGGGGAACAGCTCCACAAGAAATCAGTCCTGCAAGGTAAAGCTCTCTACTCTGTAACTTCTTTACAGGCTCATTTAGACCATTATTTACTCTACCTGGGGCATCTTTGTGTATGATTGCACATCTGACTATCTCACACTAAGTTACAATAAGTATAAAATCTATTTTGGTATAATTTGCATGAAATAGAAATCTTTTTATTTTTTTATTTGAAGTAATTCAGTTTTTGTTTGTTTGTTTTGAGACAGGTGCCTCATGTTGCCCAGGCTAGCCTCAAGTTCAGTATGTAACACTGATGCTATGGCTGTTTTTATCTGGTGCTAGAGATGGAACAAGATGCTCAGTGCTGTGCTAGGCAAACCCTACCAGGCTGAATGAAGTCTGTATGCAGCCAATATCTGTTTTGCTATCTTTAATGCTATGTGGTTTGGAGAATAATCCCTAAGCAGTGAATAAGGAAAGATAACATAGAAGAAATGAATTTAAGAGGCCTTGTGAATTTGGGCCTAATCCTCGAATGGGTTCCTGTTTTCTTCAGGAGTAAACAGTATCTGCTCTTCTCTACTATGGTAAGAACACAGAACACAGTAGTAACTGAACTTGAAAACCACAATAGCCATTTTTTTTTTTTTTTGAGGAACTGGTGTCTATAATGAGGAAATGACTTCTCTATGGAAGTACTTTTACTTGTTTTCAAATGTTACCATCCAAGGTCAGTTCTGTGGCTCACACCATCTAGCTGAAGTTCCTACACTGTGCTCAATGTAGCCTAGGACATAACTACTAATACAAAATTGCTAGGCAGCTCATTTGGCCTCTGGACATGGAAAAAACTGTACTTAAACCTTAAGGAGGTACTAAGGGCAGGGAACCTCTGACTTCTAATCAAGAGTTAAGAAACATCACCACTGATATGACCATTTTTTTAAATTCCAAACATTCCCTGTTTTTTTAAACGCCAGGAGAATTTCCCATTATGTTATATTCTCAGGCATGTAAACAAAGCCATAGCTCCAAAATGGGGAGCCAGGTTTGGCTTCTCTGCTGTCGACCAGTTCAGTGCAGTCTGCCTGCTTGTGGACCCCTTCTGTGAGATCTTTTTGTCCATGTCTATAGAATCATCTGTACACATACATATGTATCATGTCCCAGGGCTGTGCCTCTGTAATCATTTCCAAAGAGTTAGAGGCTTGAGTCTAAAATTAGAGGGTGGAAGCTGGGCACTTCTTGAATTTGAATCCAGGCCATCAGGGAAAGGGTGCTTATAGGAAGTCAGCCTCAGCCTAGGTGACTGTCAACTTCATGAACCCTTTGGTGGCTTATGAGTCCATTTATACAACAACATAAGAAATAATGCAGATGTTATTAAGGTTTTCTGTTTATAAAATAGTCATCAATGAGAAGGTATAAAGTGTGACTCATAGGAAATGCCAAGGGTGAGATAAACCTTCCCACAGAGTGGCAGCTGGTGTCTTTCAATGTTATGGAAACTTGATATCTGAAAACTCCCTTGACAAGAACCATGCTTTAGCAGCTGTGCCCTTCTCTGAAATGTTCTCCATATTTCTTTCTCCTGTACAACACCTTCAAATTGGTTGACATTTATAACTAGGAATTGGGGGTCCCAGAGAAGTTACTTAAAGGAATCCTTCACAAATACAATTTCTTTCTGCCACATAAATGTCACATGTGCGTGTGTTTAAATGTGCTTATCTCTTCCCTTTCTGTATTTGTCAATTGAGGATGTTAGTAAGGTAATTGTTCAACTTCACTACTGCCCACAAGAGAAGTTCTATTTACATCTGCAAGGCTCCCTAGTTTACAATGTTTTCTAGGCAATGTGTAGCAAAATGAAACAATAAAAATACAGCACCCCACCTAAATCATTCAATCTGTTGTGATCTTTCTGAACCATGTCCATGCTCATATGACATTTACTCACAAGGCCATCAGCTAACAGAAAATTGAGTGAGAAGGATGATCTTATTTATACACAAGATGTTCATAAATAACACAGTGTCTGGGCGCTAAGACAATAGGCTTGCAGAAATGTCTTTGGAGGTCAGATGCAAGCATGAGGACCTCAGTTCTGATGCCAGCATCTGCATAAACGTCAGGTGAGCTGGGCATGTATCTTTAACCCCAGCACTGTGTGAAGCAGAGACAAGAAGATTCTGGTGGCTTGCTAGCCATTAGCCTACCTCCAATTCAGTAATGGAGTCTGTCTCAAAAGAGTAATGAAAGAGCAGAAAATCCAATATCCTCTGGCATCCGTGAGCAGATGGGCACACAGATCCTTGCACTCACACATATGTTCACATACAACATGCATTCATATTCCATACCCACACATAATGTAACAAACACAGACACATACAAACATATAGACATACACATAAACACACAGATAAAAATATACACGCAGACACAAACAGAGAAAAAAATAAAATGATCTCTAGTTCTAGCATGTTCAGATTAGCATCCCTGATATGTTGTAGTGTTTTGGCCTCATCTAGTCTGTGCATGCTTTTGTGCTTATGAATTTTGTGGATTCCTTCATATTTCTTTACATTACAGTTTCTTTTGCTAATTTTGGTTACCATCCACTTGAATTAAGTCAATCATATAATATTTATCATGCAAAATGTCAATTTAAGAATATGTTAGGCACCACAAGTAAATTGAAACTGTGAGACATAGAGTTGAAGTATATTATTTTTGAAATTTCCATGTGAAATATTACATAATTTTATGTTTATTCACATACTCTATAATTATTTCTAAAACCCATGATAGCAGCTGTTCATATTGTTAAACCTTAAAATATATTTTGAGGGGAAAAAAAGGAAAGAAAGAAAAACCTATCAGCTCTTTGAATTGGGATAAGTAGCATCAACATGCTTTTCAGCTTCCTGAACTCTCATCAAGCAAGCACTCAATGCATGAAGACATCTGCATTTCATCAAGGAGATGTAGAAATTGCTCTCTTCTTAACTGCTTAACCATGATTGTGAGTCCCTTGATATATTAAAACATATTCATTTTACTGTACATACAGATAATTAATGAGTATTAATCACTTCAGAGTTAGTTCTAATAAGAAATTCATCAAGTTGAACTGTATTTTGGGCAAAATACTTCCTATTTTGAATCTTTTAAAAGTTATTTGGCCTAGGTGACCAACATCTGAAAAAATTGCCCTCATGCTTCTGTCTCTCATGCCCAACCCATTTCCCTTTTCCAGCCACAGCTTGCATTCTGGGCAATTTCTTAACAACTACCTTCACCCCCACTCTCACTAGCCAGCGGTCTACTTTCTGGTGACTGTAGGTTTCCTGAGATAACTTGTTTCCATTTATCCATTGCATCTACTAAACTGCAAAGAATTTATAACTGGTTCATGAGTTAAGACTCCTGGTAATACAAAGCCTTTGAAGACCTAGGAAGAGAGATGAGGAGATAAAGCCAATGAAGTATTTTGAAGGGAAAGGGAAAAGATTCATTTGATAATTGCCTTTTTGGGTCTGATTCTCAGAGAGGACAACTTTGTGAATCCCTGAACTGCGGCGTCCACCCTTGACCAGCAAGAAAGACGCCACACCGAGGAATCTTCTTCAACACAGTTTAATCGGGAACCTCTTTGCTTTGTACAGTGTATAATGGCGGCGGCGGCCCCGGGCCGAGGGAGACGGGGCCTGATATAGTCTACATCTACCAATCACCTAACCCTACGTGGCGCGCCAGGATAGGTTGTCTCCAAGCAGAATTAAGAGGATACATGACCTTTGCCTAATTTGGAGTTGTTTACCACAGAGAGCGCTCGCTGTTGGGCTGGCGGAGGGCAGAAACCAGCGCCATCTTTTGGGTGCGGTTTTCTGCAGCTCCCTACACTGAACAAGAGATTATTTAAGGAAGTGTTTTCAAGAATAAATAGTGTGGTGGTTTGAAAGAAAATGGCCCCCATACCCACATAGGGAGTGGCTATATTAGGGGGTGTGGCCTTGTTGGAATAGGGGTGGTATTGTGGGAGGAAGCATGTCACTAGGGATGGGCTTTTAAGTCTCAGATACTCAAGTCAGGCCCAGTGTAGCTGTCTGGGCATCCAGATATAGAACTCTAAGCTACCTTCCCAGCACCATGTCTGCCTGCCTGCTGTCATGCTACCCACAAGGAGGACAATGATCTAAACCTCTGAACTATAAACCAGCTCCAATTAAGTGCTGTCTTTTATAAGAGTTTCTGTGATCATGGTGTTTCTGCACAGCAATAGAAACTCTAAGACAGCCAGTCATAACTGAGAGTGAGCAGAACTGGAGAAGAGGGGAAAAAAAACCTAAGCAAAGAACACATTGAAGGTCATGTCCCAGTCTCAGCCAGATCTTACAGGGAGCTATGCAGAGGCCATTGCATTTGCATTTACAAGCCCTGAGGGAAAGGATTATGCTGATAGCTCTCCATCTCACTCAGGTGTTGCCTGCATCCTGCCATATGAAGAACAGAAGTTCCTTTGACTTTGAAGCTCTGTACACATGCAGTAAGCCAAGGACAAATCTCCAAGACTACTGGTGTGAAATGGGAGGTGTGCATGGGAGGGGAAGGGGGCTTCTGTGGATGGAGCACTGCCTGTACATACTCCAGTGGTATGAACTTGGCAGGTAGCACAGTGAGTGAATGATGCCCATGAGGCTGGAAGCAGCATAGTTACAGACTGATCAAGAACTGCCTCGTTGTACCTTATCCTAGGCCAAAGACTCCAGGTAACTGTAGTTAGTGCTCTTATTGCAATCAACTTTTCCTGCTTTTTATTATCATGAATAAACCATACAGCACACTGTATGGTTTGAATGAGAATAACTCCCACTGACTCATATATTTGAATGTTTAGTCACCAGTTGGTAGACTCTTTAAGAAGATATGGGAGGTGTGGCCTTGTGCTGGAGTGGATGTGACCTTGTTAGAAAAGATGTGTCACTGGGAATGGGCTTTGAGGCCTCAAAAGCCCACACCAGGCCCAGTCGCTCTCTGTCTCTCTCTCTGAGTGTGTCTCTCTCTGTCTCTGTCTGTCTGTCTGTCTGTCTGTCTGTCTCTGTCTGTCTGTCTGTCTCTGTCAGTTTCTCTCTCTCTCTCTCTCTCTCTCTCTCTCTCTCTCTCTCTCTATCTCTCTCTCTCTCTCTGCCTGCTGTCTGTAGATCAGAACATTTATTGTCTGCTTCCTACCGTGATGTTCATGAACCAACTCTCTGAAACTATAAGCAAGCCCTCAATTAAATGCTTTCTTTTATAAGAGTTGCTTTGGTTATGAAGTCTTTTCACAGAAATAGAACATAACTAAGACAATGTATATTCTTCTTGTTATGATATATAGTAAAAAGCCATGCTTCTTACCTCCTCTGGAATATTCCTTCATAGATGTTTCACAAATTTATTGCTGATAAATATTTGCCCTATTTCCAGTTTTGTGCTATGATGAGCAATAATGTTATAAATTTCTTGTGAGCATCGTAGGGGCAGGGGGTTAAGTAAACACATGACTGTAGAGTTGGTTATATAGATACTAAGTAGATGTTGTCTTATAATTTCCTCAAGTAATGGTAGCATTTTAGCTCTTACAAGCAGTGCAGAATTTCGGTATCCTATAAGCTTAATTAGACTATGCTTGTCATTATCAGTTTTGTTCCCTAAACTGCATGTGAATTCCACAGTCAGAACACTTTTGGTAGCCACTTCCCTGAGATTGAGAATTCTCACTTGGAGAAATGCTAGCATATGATTCCCACACTATGAAAAAACTGCTAAATATTTTTATTTATTCAACTGATAAATTTTTATTTTTAAACCACATGGATCCAAATCAACAGGATCTCCCTTGCGTTTTCTACTCTTAGTCATCAAGGGTCCTGTACATTTTGTACTCTTAGTCATCATACTTTAGGGCTGTTCAAGCTATTATTCTGGAATTACATAGCTTTCATTAAAAATTTTACTAGGTGAGCTAGTCCTGAGGGCTCTTTTGGAGCTTTTACATGGGATAGAAGTGGATCCACCTATTCATATGCCGTTGACCAAAAAATACTCGTCTATAGTGGAAATCCAATTTCTTCTACTGAGCACTCAGCTTTGAGAGTGATACACAGAGTGGGGAGGTAGGGGGGATACTCACCTAGTGAGAAAGAAAGATCTGCTAGCAATCCTGACCATCACTGTGGCCACAGATACTACGACCAGATCATGAAAGTCTTTCTAAATCACTTTCTAGTTCCAATTTAACATTGGGGAAATTCTGATAAAAGTATGTGGGAATATTTTAATGCACATGATTGTAAAGAATAAGGATGAATCATTTTAGTGTCAACTGGAAGGGGGAGAAACAACATTTTAGGTTAAATACAGAATTTTAAAAAGAGGTATAATTTTCTATAGACCTAACAACAGGCAGAATGGAACAGGCTGTTTGTTATTCAGTGAACTGTAATTGAAGGAGTTGAGAACTGTCTTTGCCTTTCCAAACCAATTTTTTTTATGTGGTATCTTATTTAACTAGTATGACTTTTATCTTTTTTTTTGGGTTTTTTTTTTTTTTTTTTTTTTTTTGGTTTTTCAAGATAGGGTTTCTCTGTGTAGCTTTGGCGCCTATCCTGGCACTCACTCTGGAGACCAGTCTGGCCTCGAAGTCACAGAGATCCACCTGCCTCTGCCTGGGATTAAAGGTGTGCGCCACCAACACCCGGCCTGACTTTTATCTTTTAAACTGGTTTGGGTTCCATGGTAGCCTGTTTATCATGTTTTTAATTTAGGTGGTCATGTTATAGAATTAGAAGCTATCATCTGAGGTCCTAAATATCTAAAAGAAAATTAGCTATTTTATGATAGATTTGTTCAATGACATGCTTTTTTGATTAACTTTTCTCCTAATAGGGAAAAAAGACTTTTGAAAAAATAAAAGATGAGTATTGCCCCCCAAAGCTGTATCTAACTAACAGAAAGCATTTACCCACGTTTTTTTTTTTAATCTTCTGACTTTCTTATCACTTAATACTTCATCAGAGATTTATAGACATAGTAACAAATTAAGTCATTAAGGGAATGCTAGTTGAAAGAAAAGAACTAAGAATTATAGGAGAAAATGTAGAAACAGAGCTACTCATAAATTACAGAAAAGAATATAAAGAACAACCATTATTTTAAAGTTTACCAGGGTGTAGGTTTAATAATTTCAGGACAAGCATAAACCATACATGGCCTTTGTATGGAGGCATCTATCTGGAGGGCTACTGATTTCCAATTTCTATTTCAGAATCAGTAATTAAAATGGAAAACATCCTGGCAATCATGTGGGACATCCTCTCTCCCCTAAGTAGGAGAACTGAGGCTCAGGAAGGCATCAGGATCTACCTTGATGCCACACAAAAAGATCTTCAGCTCCTACATGCATCATTTGCTCCAAAGGCTCAGAATCTCTGTCCTTCTCCTACAGTGTTTCCATAAATGTTTTCTACTAATAGGAAACTCAAAACTCTCTTCTCCATGATCCCTTCTATTTCATATTTTTTTAATTTTATGTTTATGTTTCCATTCTCTCCATTTCCTGGGTCAAACAGTGGGGACTTAGAGAACTACTGTGATCTCAAGGGGATACTTATAGAATAATCATTTTAATGTACACTGATATAAAGTCATGAAAATTAAGAACAAGTAAATGCTAGGCTTCTGTCTGTCGTATTGTTGAGATGAATTGCAATGATAAAATATTTCAATACTTGATATATATTGATACGATAAATTTGTCCACAAAAGCCGCCAAGCCCCCCCCCCCCACCCGCCCCGCCACATGTACTTCTATGCCAGCCGCCCGCCTAAGTTAGGGCCCCAATTAATGCACAGAGAGACTTGTATTAGGTACAATGCTGCTTGGCCAATGACTAGGATCCTCATCTGTTAGCTCAGTCTTAATTATCATAAATCTATATATTTTATAAGACTTATCTTATCGGACACCTTCCATTGGTGTCCCTCTTTGCCAGTGGATCACATTGTGCTGCTGGAGGAAGAGTGGAGGGGAAAAGGGACACTTCCTGTTTCTTCTTGCTTAAATATGAGTCTCCTTGCTATGTCACTTCCTGTCTGGATTACCACTCTCTACTACATTTCCCAGAATCCTCTTTGACTCCTAGTCCTGTCTAACTTTCTGCCTCATTGGCCAAACAGTATTTTATTTATCATCCAGTAAAACAAACACATACACAGAAGCACTTCCCATAAATATAATACCAAATGTATATATATTGGTCACTACATATATAGTGACCTAAATTATATGTAATAAGAAAGAAGTCAGCAGAACAGAATTTTTGATGGACTAATGGAAGGTGAATAGTAAATAGAACCATCTTTTTGGAGAAGTCATACAAGAGAGAATTGTAGGAGAAGATGCTATATTATCAAACCAGTATTTCCCAAGGAAGCTATGAAAAACAAATGATCAAAGCACAGAGTAGAAGGGCCCCTGGGTAGCTCTCTGGACCTTTATTTGAGACCTACATCACTAAAAGTTGGCAGCAGTAGGGATTGCTTAGGATAAACCCTAGAGGATTGCTTAATATACAAGGGGAATTTCCTTTCCCTTGGAGAGTCCCTCATGTGTGGGCAGGGTCTGGAGAAATGGGATGCAGAGCCTGAGCTGTCTTGGAACAGCAAAGGGGAACCACTGGTTCTGTGTCTTCAGGACAAGCCTGGACAGCTTTGAAATGGGTTGGTTTAACATGCAACATACAACAACAAGCAGATCCTAGGACCCAGGTCCTAAATAAAGTTAGTTATATGGGAAGTTTCTTCAACTTGATCCTTCCACAAAATAGCCAAAGACAGCCTCCATATTCAATGTCTATATCTACTAGTTAAAAAAAGACTACATTTGATCTGATGAAAGCTATTCTAATGATATTCCTTGACAAGGATGCCAGGTATAAATATAAATAACAATCTCAAACCACAAGGTTACTAAAACAAAATCAGGATAAAATGATTCATCTAAAATATTGAGAAAATCCAAAGTTCTTGAGAGGCAGGAATAGAAAACTGCCACCCACATCTATATACACCCTAATATAATTTGAGAATGTTAAGGGAAAATATACTGAATGTTTCTCAAGAGAAAAGATCAGACATTTGATGATAGCTTTTTCTGGAATAAAATCACTAGCCCTGGATACTATCTAACAGTAGAGAAATACCAATGTCTTGAATGAAAATTTTGGAACTTACAATATTTTATTCAATCAAGCTAACTCACGTAGAAGGGTAAAAAGTCATCTTGGACACACAAAGACTTAGAAAGTTTAATAGCTATGAGTCATTTCTAAAAAGCTTAGTAAAGGGTGCATTTTGGTTGACAGAATAAAATCAAGACAAAGAAGAATCCTATTGAAACAATATTAGATATGTGGTAAGAGGTGGCTTTGCTTTGACCAATGAGTGAGTAATATCAGGACAGGGACATGCTAAGCGCTTGCTTGGAGGTAATTGTAAACATCAATGCATAGCCATCAGTTTCATTATTACATAATGACTTTCATGTGTGTATGTTTATCTATGGGGTGCACATATGTATGTGGGTACATGTGTGCACATGTATGCATACGCATGAAGAGATGAGAGAATAATTACCTTGGATCCTATGCTTTCTTTGGTTTGAGATTTGGTATCTTACTGGCCTGGAACTTTGCTAAATCTGCTAGACTAGCTCTGCCCTTGAGTTCTAGGGATCTACCATCTGCCTCTCAGCTCACCAACACTGGAATCACAAGTGTGCAGCACTGGACCAGCTTTTTCTGTAGGCTCTATACATCTAGACTCAGGCTCTTACGCTTGTGAGGCAAGTGATTTTCTTACTAAGCTATTGCTCCTGCCCCCAAGTTACTTTTCAACTGGGAAAAACAAAACAAAACAAAACAAAACAAAACAAAACAAAACAAAAACATTTATGGGCAAAGTCTGATGAAAGCTTAGAAGACAATTCAATCAACCACTTGAAGAATTCTGAGATGCCAGTTTTGAAGAAGGAGCATCTGAGCCCAGTCCTAATAGGAGAGGCGCGCATGGTGAACTGCATGAGAGGGGTGAAAAGATTCTCCAAACCAATGTCTAAATACTACAGAATTGTGAAAGGTCTTAGGTTATTCAAAAGAAAGTTCAGTAGAGGATGAGGGGAACAGGATCTGAGACGCACTCAGAAAATAAAATTTTATTTTCATTTTCTACAAAGTGCCAGGGAAGAATGTCAGTTGATTTCCTTATCACAGTTTCTTAAGTACCTACACCCATCATCACTTTCACTTCGTGACTCATCCCTGGAAAATAAGGCTCAGCATATTTCTAACCTGTCAGAAGTTTCATACTTTTCTACACTGAGAAATTGACTTTGCTTCCAAGATCCTCATGAATATATTACATAAGAGCACAATGAGTCATATGTTAACTTACACATTTTAAAAGAGGTGGTTAGAAACATGATAGAAAGGTATGGTTATTTTAAAAGATCATGAAGCAGACACTGTGAGATGCCATTAGGGATGCTACTGGGAAGTAATTATGATCAGGAAGCAATTTTGGCTTATTGGCCAGACCAGGGTCATGACAAACCAACTGGGTGAGAAACAGGCAAACACCCTCAGATATCCAATACAGGTTTCATGTCCTTACGAAGAAGACATTTGCTTTTGCTCAAAATGATTCATCCCAATTAGTAAATGATTCTACTTCTTAACATCCCATTACTGAAGTTCACTTGTGGATGTGAGTAGGCCTATCTGGCACATGGAAACACAGACACATAGTCAAGCATGCTCTTTTTCAGTGTTTCTTCAGAGCCAAAGACTGCTGAATTGCAACATGAAGTCAAAAGTTTCAACCAGGTTTTAATCATTCAACACTTATTTCAAAAAATTTTAAATGTACTTGAAAACTCCTTTTATTGGATCAAATGATATGCATTTATTGCTGACAGTGCTCCTATTTATTAATAGGAAGTTTGTTCTTTAACAATTCTATGTATGTGTACATAGAATTCTAGACAGTAATCTGTTTCCACCCTCCATGATCTCCCTTCCAGCACCAAACCTGTGGCTGTATATATGAAATTGAAGAAAGGCTATGAATTTGAAAGGGGGCTGCATAGGAGTGGTTGGAAGAGGAAAGGGAAGGGAAAAATTATGTGATTATAGTTTAAAGAATGAAAGGTCACAATTGAAAAAGACAAAGTAGTAGATGTTTGTATCAGTTAAAAGTTAACAATTTGTTGATTTATAAAAATAGAAAACAGTTACCATTTTGCTGTTAAAGTAGACCTTTCTATGCCAGCGAAAGTACAGAAACAATTGTCTACCTTCTACAGAGATGGTCTAATCACAAAACAATTTCTCTAAAAAAGTAAATTTACATGCAGTGTGACTATAGCACTCATCTGATGCATCACATGAATAATATCAGTGTTTTCTTTATATGTTTAGGAATGTGTGAAAAGAACAGTTAAAGAAAAGAGGTCAGGAATTTGAGAGAGAGTAAGAAGATGAACATGGATGGGTTCTGAAGGAGAAAATTTAAGGGAGAAAATGAGGTAATTATATTATAATTTCAAAAATTAAAAAGTATAAAAATACAAGCAACTTTGTACACACACACACACACACACACACACACAAAGTGACATATATTTAAAAACAATTTTAATCTCATTGGGAGCTCAGTGTTTTCCTGTCTTCTTAAATTATTTAAAACAGTCTTGTCTGAGGATAAATCCAGAAATGCTTTTCCTAATACTTGCAAAAGTTAATGAAAGGGCTTAAAAAATTACTCAAAAGTTTGATGGTTGTCATATTGTATCAGACATCTATCATAGGATGTAATAGGCAACAGACTTTAAATGGCTTACAAAACTGTGCTTTGACAAATGATGAGTCAAAAGTTTTGTGTGTCATAAAGGATGTAAGGGGATTTGAAGGAATTCTTTGAAGAAGAGTTGTGGAGATAGTATATTACCTGGGGGATGAATTACTGCCCATTAATTTTTCCTATGGTGCTTTGTCTACAATAGGTTTTTTTGAAAGATATCTAGGAAGATGAGACTGAGAACAACTTGAGGAGGGTGGCCATTGAAGTCAGTCTTTATTGAGGTTACTGTCTTCTGAGAAGAAGAATTGAAGTTCCTAAAGGCTGAAGGAGACATAGAATAGGGCCAAACATGACAGATTTAAAAAAAAGTCAATGAAATGATTCCTAATGATATTCTGCTATACTCCTAGGTTGGTACCTAGTCCAATTGTCATTAGAGAGGCTACAACTAGCAACTGATGGGAGATATGTAAACACTCATAGCCAAACATTATGCAGAGCTTGGGGAACCACAGAGAAGAGGGCAAAAAATAAAAGATTGTAAGAGCCAGAGGGGTGAAGGACACCATGAAAACAGCCCACAGAATCACCTAAGCAGGTCTCATAAGGACTCACAGAAACTGAAGGGACAATCAGAGTCTTTATGGATTTGACCTAGATCTACTTCATATATGTTATAGTTTGACAGTCTTGTGGGAATCCTAACAGTGGGAGCAAGAGTGTCTGTGACTGTTTTGCCTGCTCTTGAGACCCTTTTCCTCCTACTGGGTTGTCTCATTCAGCCTTGACATGAGGGTATATGCCTAGTCTTTTTTTTATGCTGTGTTCCTGGTCTACCATGATGAGGTTGGCCTCTGTAACATGCTCCCAATGCCATGAACTGAGCTTCTCTGTCATGCTTTCCTTGCTGTGGTAGATTGAAAGCCCTAAAACCATGAACTGAAAATGGGATCCTTTCTCCTTTAAGTTATCTCTATTTGGTATTATGGTCATAACAATACAAAAGTAACTGATACAAAATACCGGTGTCATAGATGTAGGAACATTGCTGTAATCAAACCAAGTCATGTTGTCCTTAGGGCTTTGGAACTGATTTGTGGGAGAAATCTGAAAGAGTTTAAATTTATAAGCTAGAAAAATCTGAGAAGTCTGTAAGCAGAGTTGAATGGCTGGTTCTGATGGAGTTCAAAAGAAAACAGTGCTGGCAGAAATGTAGACAGTGAAGAATAGACTGATGATGTTTCAGATTGGTGCAAAATTCTCTGGGATTAGATATCAGAGACCATCCATGCTATAGTCTGCCAAATAATTTGTATATGTTCTGCACATATCCTAAAATGTAACTGAGGCAGAACTAAAAAGGAATAGACTGATTAATTTGTCAAAACAATAAAGACAACATAACTTTAAGGCTGTGGAATTGTTATTGCTGACTGCTTTTGGCCAGGGTTACAGTTGAGAATCAAGAACAAAAGTGGAGTAGAAAGATGTTGAACATGTGCCATTTATACAGAAATAGAGCACAAATGGGTTCAAAGCTGAGGACAAAAAGGGTATAGTTGTTAGAGATTGGTACTGTTAAAAAAGAAGCCAAGTTGTTTACATTGGAGCAATAAAAAAAAAAAAAAACAATTCCTGGTGAAATTACAGGAATTGAGAAGTTGTCACCCATTGCAGATTCCATGTAATAAGTAAAGCTTCATGTTCATTTAAAAGACTGTGTTTTAAGGAAAATACTGTTAGGTCTACTCAAGGAGGGACTGCACAGGTTTAACCACACAGATATATTCAGAAGCTATTTGCAACAGTGGTTCAAAATTTCCCATCTACTGACTGAGCTGGCAGCAAAATTTTACATTGTCCACATGCCACCCATTTTGCAGGCATGTGAAAATACAAGACTCATGAAGTCTAGCATTGGGACTCCAGAGAAAAGCCTGTGAGTCGAGGTTATCTACAGTAGAGCTGGATTTCCTGTTGGGATCTGCTGTAACCGAAGGTTTCTCTCCTGCCCACCAGTTCCCAAAAAACCACTCAGCGGCTTTATATTACTAATAAATGTTTGGCTGATGGCTCAGGCTTATTGCTAGCTAGCTTTTACATCTTAAATTAACCCATTTTTATTAATCTATGTATTGCCATGTAGCTGTGGCTTTATATCATTTTCTATGTGTCTTGCTTCCTTTGTTGTCTCCCAGACTCCATGCTTCTAATCCTCTATCTCTGCTTGGATTTCCCACCTGGCTCTATCCTGCCTTGCCATAGGCTAAAGCAGCTATTTTTTTTAAATCAATCAATGAGAGCAACACATATTCACAGAGTACAGAAATACATGCCACAGCAATCTCCTGATGAAGGTAAAACATCAAGCCACAAAGGTGAAATCTAAATTTCAAAAGGAAACCTAGGATGTTAGAGACACCAGGAAAATGTAATCTGCCAAATAAAGTCCTAGCACTAATGGATATATCTCAAAAGACATATAATTTTATCTGAAAATAATAAGAATAATGGAGTGAGGATGCCACAATTTTTTGGAGTTCAGATGGATACCACCATGTTCCCCAAACACTGGACATAAGCCTATTAAGTTTAATGTTTGATATATTATATATATATATATATATATATATATATATATCAAACATATATTCATCCTATAATTAAAATGTGTAACTTTTATTTTATAGCGATTATAGTGAAGTATTTGCCTTGAGTCGCAAAAGAGAGCTTGAACACTAGAATTTTCTTTTTCTCTTTTTTCTGAGGGGGAGATTTGTATCTGCCTGTGGCAGGTGTTTGTACCCAGTGCTGGCTGTTCAAGTGCTTAGCTGCCTCTTAAAAGAGCTATGCCTCTGTATGCTGAGCCTAGGAAGGTTAGCAGTTGCCGGAAAGCTGGACCAGGAAACACTGGAATTTTTAACACTGCTGATTGCTAAGATGTTGTTACTCTTCGAGTCAGGATAAATGTATTTCACATTAGAAGTTGTCCACAAACAAGTGGGGACTAGCAGTAGAATGTTATAGTTTGTGTGTGAAATGTTCTCCAAACATTCACACTCTTGTTTTGAATACTCTTTCTCTAGCTGATGGTGCTATGTTCAGAGGCTCTGGCATCTTAGGAGGTGAGACCCAGAAAGAGAAATTATGCCACTGGGCCAGATCCTGTGGGTATATTATTCCTAACCATTTCCTGTCTTGTTCTCTGATTCTAGGTCCACCATGATGTAAAAAGTTTCTGCCACAAGCACCTGCAACCATCATGAACTAAATTGTATTGTTGTCTTTCTGGCCATGATAGATTAAAAAACCCTCTGAAACTGTGAGCCAAAATAAATCATTTATCTAAAAAATAAGAACCTACAAGACAATATAATTTCCCCTTTGATGGTTTGATGAAGTACATTGCACATATAAGATAGACAAAGAAATGAGTTTGGGGAGGAAATGTGTTACAGGGTTATGGAGGAAATTGGAGAAAAACAGAGAGGTGTATATGATCATCTTTCATTATATACATGTGAGAAATTCCCAAGTCTAGAGGAAATTATACAAAAAGAAATAATAAGGAACAATTTTAAAGAATGGAATAAGCATCTTTTTTCTTCTCCCCTCCCTGTCTCTTCCATTCTTGTTCCTCTTCTCCAATTTCTTCCCTTTCCTGCTTTCCATAAATAAAGCACTTACTGCCCATAGTAACTTTGTATCTGTGGTATTTGGAGAGCAGTCTGGGTATCAAGAAATAATAACAGATTCTGGGTCAACTATATATATGACAGTACATCATTGTTAATATGCATGGCTAGAAAGAAGTAATAAAGGATAAATTATGGTTGGTGCTCTCCCTTTAAAAAGCCATGAAAATTTAAATACATTTAAGTGCCCATTAAATGTAAAAATTATAAAACATAGTACTTAAAATATGAACTACAGTCTTTGGGACTTCAATTCATTTTATTGAAATCTTTTATATTTACCTACAACGTAGAGCCTAACTGATCTTATGTAATGAGATTGTGTTTGTGTTTAAATTTAGGATTTATAACATGAGGGGAAAATCATACAACAATGTAAATTGAACATAAAATGCACACAATTAGAAGCTAGGAGAGAAAGTAAATTGAGTGATTCCTTTCCTTCTTTTATGAGTCTGAAGATCCTTTTCTGAGTAGGTAGAATTGGGTGATTAACCTACTTTGGTACAAGTAAAGCAGGCAGACTGGGAAGTCTTCCAGGGACAAGAAGAGAGGGCACATTAGGACCAGTGATGTAACCAGTATGAGGATCTTAAGAAACTGTGGAAAGCAGGGCAGGATAGTAGCATGGAGTAAAATGAGTAAGACCCATGTTTACTTTCTATTTGCCATCTATACTCAAAGTAAAGCTTACTTTGAAAAGATACTGTAGGGTATTTTTTATTTTATTAGACATTTTCATATCTCCATTCATAGAATCTGTCTCTATTTTAAAAGAGAAAGAAAAAAAATTACCTTGAGTCAGCTTAGAGCACAATGCCCAACTCTGTAGATTGATCTTCATGATGACAATATCCTGTAGTCATGTCACTTTCTTCTTTGAGCTCTCATGCCATGGAGTCTATGTATTAGAATACAAGGTGGCTGTAGAGGTTCTGGTGTCTTCCACCAACTGTTCCAAAGGCCTTTGCATTAGAATGACTACAGCTTTGTGATAAAATTTGAGCACCTGGGTTTGAAATGTATCTGCCATTCCTTAGCTGGAAGATCTTAAGCAAATCACCTAAACTCTTTGTTTCACAGTGTTCTCATTTGAACTGAGAGGAATAGATAGGAATAGGGCAAACTGAAAGTGGCCATCATCAGTATTAACAGAGGCATAGCACTTAGAATACTAAGTGGATAAAGTACCGACCATGCAAGGGTAGCATTATTATTCTTATTATCTCTAATAAAAATAAATGTATAACTAACTATTTCATAAAATCAGAGTCTCTGGCTTGTTGGTTAAACCTCACAGTGAATTTTTTCAATTACTTTAAATTTAGTTACATTATATAATTCTTCGATTAACGATTTAACTTTAAAGATTTATTTATTTTTATTTTATACTTATGGGTGTTTTATCCTGCATGTGTATCTGTGCACCACATGCTTACAGTACTTTTAGAGGCTAGAAGAGGGCATTGGATCCTCTGGAACTGGAGTTACAGATTACTATAAGCCACCATATTGGTGCTAGAAGCCTAATTCTAAGTTCTTATAACTGCTTAGGCATGTCTCCAGACCTAACAATTTAGCTTTAAGAAGATTTCAAATGAGAACTTCTAGCACAGTCACTCCTCTACTGCTATAGCAAAACATCTGGCAATAAGCATGTTGAATTGCTGTGTGAATAGGTTTTCAAAATGTTAAGTAATTGAGAGAGAGGCAGGAAACTATTGTGCTCCGTGGAGGTATAATGAGAACTCTATGTTGACAGGAGAGATGGTTTCACCCCTTTTGCTGTGCCCTGACAACCCGTATTTGGGTAGACACAAATCTATAACATTTTCCTAAAAGCAAGTCTACATGGGCTGAGGCCTGAAAAGTACACAGAAGCTGGCTGCATTGATGAAGAATAACAATCTTAAAAGTTCCAGGAAGTTTTTTTAGGTACTATTGCCACACAGGGATGCTCATCTTTGCATTCCACACTCTGAAAGAAAGTATAGGCATACACCATGCTCACAGGCACATGAGCAATAGGGATCTGAACTCTTGTACTCAGGTTTGCTCTGCAAGTGCTTTACTGATGAGACATCTCCTCCATTTAATGCCCCCTTTTAAATAATAAAACAGAGACAGTCTCTGCTCACACATCCTCAATTAATATTATCTCCTTCTTGGGCCTCTGTGGGAGTTGAAGACTAGATAGGTATAGTTTTCCTTGTTAACCAGATTCAGAAAAGAAGCTCACTAAACAAGTGTAAAGTATATAAGGTTGAGAGACATAAAAAGATAATTTTGAGTTGGTAATGCAAATTAGAATAGAAAGTAAATTAGGTACAAGACTTTGGACTCACCAAGATAGAACAGATAATGGAATATTTTCTCTGTATTTATCAAATGCAAATGGACTAGACATTGTTGGTACTTATTGCCTGTATATATTGTATATATTATTATACTCATTGTACATAGTTTTTCTTATGGTAGCTGTAGCCTTCTTTTTGTATTAGATAAAAAATGCTAATTGTGGTGATATACTATTTATGATTTATTAAAGCTTGCCTGAGCTATAGAGGTCAGATAGCCACAAGCTCTAGAGGTCAGGTAGTGGTGATACATACCTTTAATCCCAGCAGCCATACTAGGTAGCCAGACATGGAGGCATACCCTTTTAATCCTAAAACTCAGGAGACAGGCAGATGGATCTCTCTGAATTCAAGGCCAAGCCTACACAAGAGTGAAGAGAAACAGCTCACACAAAGATGATCTTAGCAGTTGGGATCACATGCCTTTAATCCCAGCACTAGGGAGATATAAAAAGCAAAGGGTCTTATGTGGAGATTGATTTTCCAGGTACTCTGAGGCAGCAGTCAGAGGTTTGGTGGAGGACTCATGCAGACAGGATCAGCCCTTTCAGCCTGAGGTAGACGTAAGAGCTAGTGGCTTGACGACTGCTTTGCTTCTCTGATCTTAGGCTTGAAGCTTGAACCCCAATATCAGCCTCTGGGTCTTTTGTTTTTTGTGTTACATCCCTGGAACATGCTGGCTAGTTACGCTAGCTGAATCATCATGCTCCAGGTGTAAGTGGGAGACTCACCTGGATATAGAAAGTGGATTGTTATCTAGGAAGATACCCAGTGCCATCCTGCATCCCAAATGCATATGTTCATATGCGCAAGCACATTTGTACACACGCACACACACTGTCTGCCCATATACATATGAACATGAACATATATGTTTCTGGTCTTCATCTTATAGTATACACATAGAATTTCAGTTTAACATCTCCTTCTCTTATTGGCATTAAATTTTCTAATAGGTATAGATTTCTAGTAATTTATGCTAAAAATGTGCATCATTAAACTCTGAAAAATGCAGTAAAAATATAATTGCTATCTGCTACAGAATGGCTACAGGCTGATGGTATGAGCAGTTCCTTTTAGGAGTTCACTCATCTAAACCTCACAGGAAAGAAAATCTTCTCTCATGGCCTAAGTTGTTGTTCTTGGTGAGTAGCAGAGCAAGGGTTTGAGTTTGGGGTTAACTAGTACAAGTTCTTGATGACCGCTGAGCAAGTTCTGGATTAATTTTTCACCAAAAGTCTGTGTGCCTTTCCATGGGATTTAAAGCAATATTCAGAGGAATAACTTCTGTGATGGTTTTCTTTCTAGAGCCTTCTGTAATTTTTGCCATAGAATATTTTGAGTGGTAAGTTCTTCTCTGCAGAGATGAATCTCTCCAAGATTTCTTGCTGTAAGCATTTTTCTCACCTAAAATTACTTTCCCATCAACATTTCCATTTGCTTTTTTTTCTAGCTCATATAGCAAACTACTTGAATAATGCATATTATTTTCTATATGCTTTTCAGGATATTGTATGATTAAATCATTCATGTGTATTTCTGTTATAGAAACAGGCTTTCAAAATAAAGGGAGCTTCACTTGTAAATACCTTAAATTTTAGACTGTATCAAAATGCATTTAATGAATCTAAAAACTAAATTCTAAAATCTAGTAGTCATTAAATCATACCTTCCAAATGGAAAAGGAAAGAAATGGAGTTGTTCTTTCCATCAAGGCAGGCTCATTTCAGGCTCCCTTCAATAAGCAATGACTTATATGAAGCCTATCTGGTGATATAGATGTCTACCATTTGCTATTACTTGAGACAATCAAGTCAGTGTCTCCTTTGACCACAGCCACTTGACTCATCATCTTTCTGAAGATGATCCTTCGTAGGCTTGTCCTCAAATCTTCATCTTTGCACACAATCCGGTAATTGACAAATGCCAGTGTCAGACGTCACTGGGTTTCCACTAATGTTTTTTCCACTCATTTCTGGATTCTTCCAAGTCAGAGGCTGCGACTGGCTCCATCAAGAACAACATAAAGGCCATTGAGATAGCAGTGACTTCCAAGCTGTTTGCTAAATTTATCTGTTCAATACTTTCTACTCAAATTGAAACCATGGAATGTGAGAAGAGAACAGGAGCTTAAAGGTCATCTAATCTAACTCCCCCATTTTTCCATTGAAAGGGTGGGGGGCCTAGACATATGCTGTAATTTGCTTGAGGCCACAGAGCTAATTAAGGGTGGAACTTGAACTAAGATCTTCTCAGCCCTGGGGCATTGCTAACAACCAGATCTTGAAGCACAGATGTAGCTGTTATTATTGGTCATGGTTTACTGTTGATAGCCATTCATCGATGTGGTGTCTAAGTGTGAAATAGCAAATATATCTGACTTAGAAACTGCTACAAAAAAATGACATGATCCTATACCCAGGCCCTGCCCCCAGCTCTGAAAACTTCCTGCTTTATGTCCATCAATAATGAATGGCCCATCCCTGTAATGCTCAGAGGGAGCTTACGCTGCGCTTTTGAGCAGCCGGTTAGTAATCTACAGTGGATAGAGCCTTTCTTTTAAATCCCAGGGCAGCAGGCCCTTCAAGGCTAACATTGCAATTTCAATTAGCTGCTGAGTGAAAGCTTGGCATGTGTATTAGTGAGCAGGGACACAATTAGCTTATTCTTCCTTTCCCAATTGTGTTGAGAGGATCCAAAAGGTTGGTGGGGGATCAGGCAAGCCAGGCACCACCGGCTACTGGAGAAGGGAGTTGCTCAAACCTGGACATCTTCACTGGCTCAGGCTGGAATTACAGAGATTTATTACAAAGCACTGTGTGTGGCTTGGTGAAGTTGCCTCAGGAACACTCCGGATACCACTTTGTCCTTTTGAGTGCTTCACCGCTCTGTCTTATTCTCATCATTAACATGGAGCCCAACAGCCCCAAAAAGATACAATTTGCTGTGCCTTTATTCCAGAGTCAGATTGCTCCAGAGGCAGCAGAGCAGGTAAGGGGAGTGGATGGGGAGCAATTCCTGGATATTGGGCAATAAGGGCATGGGTTCTTACTAGGTGAAAGGCTCTCTTCTTTCTGCATTTATTTGCCTAGTTCTGTGACTTTCAGGATGAGAAATGAGTCTGCTTTTGCACTTGTGTTTGGGTTGCATCGGGGAACAATTGACTGAGATTTTAGCAGCACCTCATTTTATATAAAATTAACACCAATGCATTAGGCATTCTGCATTAGGCTCTGAAGCAATATGTGCTGGTTTTAGCTTCTTAAAGTAACAGTTTCAACATTTAGAAGAACTTTGAAAACATTATTAAAAACTATCATTCTTTTATTTCATTATTTATAAAATACAAAGAAATATAAAAATTAAAGTAATAAATCCCAGACTAATTTAGTATTATAGGCAGGTGTCATATTTTTATGTATTCTTATTGCATATCACAAACTATGGTTTGGCATTACATATGAGCAATGGATATTCAAAATGATATACTACTTTTCCTAGTATCCTTTCCTATGTTGGCTATTGGTTTCTAATTGTATCATGTCCATATTGCTTAGAGTCTGGGTGCAATGGACCCACTTAAGAGATGTTCTATGGCATAAAAACAAATATGGAGTATTTTGTGAATAGCAAAGAAAATTATGGAAACTCCAATCTAATTCATTAATTACTTAAAACCCAGAAGACCACTGAATCCTTGACAAGAAGCCTTAAAGTAAATATTGATACTGGGAGTCTTACTTTATATGATGCTTTGACAGTAGATTCACCCAGATTTGGACCATATAAATATAACCTTGACCAGATCTGTTCACTGAACTGAGCATTGCTTCCATCTTGAACAACATCATTTGTACACTTTATCCTTTATCCTATTGACAAGTATTCTGGGAATTAACTATGAACTGATACATTGAATGACTAAAGGCTGCCTGAAGCAAAAGAGTCTAGTCATAACATGTTCCTGTAATTCCTATAACAAGGGACTGAATCCACCAAATCTTAGTTTCAATTAAGTATATATTCATTTTTTCTTCTACACTTTTGAGTAACTTTTACTTATTTATACACAATTTCACATACATATATAATACATCTTAATTATGTCTACCCCAGCTCTTCCCTCCCATTTTGTTGACACCCACTAATATTCCCCCTCATTTTCATGTTCTCTCCCTTTTATTCTTTCTTACCTACGGGGTCCAATTAGTAACCCCTGAAGGAACCAAAATACACATTCTTCTAAGATCTGGATTTCTCTTTGACCTGCCAATTTGGTCTGAGTATTAGAAAATAAAAATTTAGGGATAGTAATTGAAATCTAAAACTTGCATTGCCAAATTAATTACAGTACTAGTAGAAATTTGAGAGCTCCAAGTTCCTTTTGCCTCATTTAGATGAGAGCAAGGGACCATGGTATCAATGCCAATGTCATGGAGCTTTACCACAGTCACTTAAATAAAAAAGTCATCCTTGTACTTTGCAGCAGATTACTTTTAGTTTCATATTTTGATGATGCAACAACTATTTTTCCCTTTGGAAATGTAACTTTGTGGTCAAAGAAGGTGTTACTAATATCTGGCAGTTCTTGCTAGATTCCAGGGCTCTGAAATATACAGTGAGCAAACACTAAGTTCCTCCTAGAAGTTTGTTCATGTGTGCTAGGCAAAGAGGAGGGTGGGCAGCTTTTCAAGCTGTAGAATCAATGAAGGGCAGTGTCTAAGTATCACCCTGACATCAGCTGTGCCTTTGCTGTTCACAGATCAGGAAAAGAAGACCTACACCAGCATCCCTTGTGATTCTCAATGAGCATAATCCCCCAGGTAAAGAGGCATGACGTCTTTCCTATTGATGAGATGGAGCAGAACTGTCTAAAGAGGAGCAACCAGTATGACATTGATGATAAGTACCAGCTTAGGGCTCCAGTTAGCTAAAAGGAATCATAAACAAAATCAGTAATAAATATCATAAGAACTGTCTCAATCAGCAGCCAACCTTTCTTCTAGGACGACACACTGGTTAATGACAGGGTATACCATGTTTTATCAGCATTTATTGCTGTTTGATTATATGGAACCTGGTCCAGACCTTATTGATGAAGTTGGTAAAATGTTTGTTAATTAGGTTTCAAGGTTCAAGCTGCAGATCTGGAGATGATTGTATTTTTGTCCAGTGTGATTTTATTTATGGTATGGGAAATGTCACATGCCAGCATTTGCTGCAGCCTTGCTGCTGATGTCATCTCTGAATGATGCAATTGACAAGGAACCAGATCAATTTTCAGCACTGCCCATTTGAGAGCCATTCTGAACGCTTGCATCCATTTGTTGAGGTTTTAGTTTCCATTTCCTGTAAAAAGTAAAACTGCATTATTAGTCTTGATAAAGAGCTATGATCTGTAATACACAAACAGTAAGCTTACTTACTGAGTGGAGTGATTTTCATCTTACATTTAATGGCAGCCCCTGGAAATATAAAGAGATGAGGGAAGCTCATTAATTTGTAACGCAGAAGATCACAGTGGTTTTTGTTGTTGTTGTTGTTGTTGTTCATTTGTTCACTTGATTGTGACTATACACAAAGGAGGCAAAAAAAAGTTTGAATAATGGAAAGAGAATATGTCTATTTCTAAGTCCTGAGTGATTTGTTCTAGAAATGTCACAATAAAATAGTCCTTGACTTCTCTGGAACCTTCCTAGTTATAGAAACACACAAAAAGAAAGAAAAATTCTCATAGAATATTTATTATCATGTCTAAATATAGGAAAATTAGCAGCTCACTGAAACAAGTAAGTTGTTTCTGCCGACAAAAATGAATTATAATCTGATCCTTAAGCATTAAAGTGCGTCACATCTTAAAATCATCTTCAAGTGTATCACTTAAGTTATTAAGTATTAACTTATATGCAGTTGATTAAGAGGTACAAATGACACATACATGCATGCTATAGCTTACAAATAAATGTAAGTTTGTAAGTTCAATGACTAAGTGTTTTCAATGTGTAAGTGAGTGTTAGATTCTAAAGCAAAAGCCCTAGCTCTAAGACTTTTCCTAGTAAAAATGATATGACCTGGTATCTGTATTTACTGGGGAAAGAACTTGAAGTCAGATTCCCCAGAAAGATGATAAAACTCAGCCAAACTTGGTTACTGATATTTATTAGTCCTATAATATTGGGTATCATATATCAGACAGATATGATAATGTCCATTTTTCCCACTTCACGAGCTATTTTAATGACCAAATCATTTAACATGAACATGCATTGGAAACTGCAAAACAAATATTAAGGATCTGATATAATGTAGAACTCACAAATTGCATGCTGTACTTACATTACAAGTATGCACACTTCTTTGCTCACATCTGCCCTGAGAATATCTGTCTTATGCAACAATTCTTAGTTACAATCATCTGGCCACTTGTGAAGCATTTCCTAAGAGCTTCTATTTTGCAAAGCATCTGTTTCTTATGCCCTCAAAAGCAGTGGTTTTTAACAAACAAAGAATGGTACAGCTTTAAATACTGAGGTGGTGGTGGTGGTGGTGGTGGTATGGTAGAGGAGGTGGTTGTTGTGTTAGTTGGTGGTATGGTGGTGGTGGTGTGGTGGTGGTGGTGGACTAAACAATTCTCAGTTTGCTGAAAAGGCCCATGAAATAATTGGAGATCATATAACATTAATACTGCTTAAGATTCAAGTCCCCGAAATGTTTCTTTATGGCAAATAAATGAAACAAAGAAAGTTATATTCTTTATTATAGATAGATATTCATGAGTCATTTTATCTGCATGTGATAATCCTAGCTCTTAGAGAGGCTGAGATAGGATTGCTTCCAGTTCCAGATGTCCTGAACCATATAAGGTGTACCTGGCCAACCTGAGTTACATTGTTTACAGTATGAAAAATTGTCTTTAATACTAGAAAAGATTATTTTCAATGTGTTGTTAGTGAAACAATAGAACAGGATATTTTAACATGTTAGTCCAGTTGTTCCATTTGTTTGCTACTTTGCATGTGATGTTCTAAACACACAGAAAAGGTAGACACCCAATTTCGATTACCATGGCAAGAAACTATAGCCTCAAATCTTCACTAACAAATAAGCAAGCAAATTACCCCCAGAAGAAGCTCTATGAAACAGGCATGCAACTATTAAAGTTATATTACCCTTTCACATTGATCAGCAAATAATTTAACTCAAAATTATAGGAATAAGAAAGGCTAATAACAAATGTGTCTTTATTGTAGAAAAGGAATAATCAAAGTACTTGCATTCAGAAATAACTCTGAACAGTCATGTGGCAGTAACAAGATACTAGAAGCATAAGATCTGGGTTTGGGGAATCATCAAAGACAAATGTCACCTTCTCCCTGTCTTCTCAGGCCTGTAACTAGAGTGACTTTTGAAGAAACTGCTTCTCTTTCTGTATGTTCAGCTCCTCTTCTATTTGAGCTTATCAGTTTCTCTGAAGTTGTATTTTAGAGTATCATTATTGTTGCTATAGTAAATGCAGTTAGCTTTTACTCTTCTGTAATCTGTGGTCAACTGGTGTGGTCCTTATAGCTTTATCTGTACTCACACATAAATCATCATAATGCGGCAATAAATGGCAGCTGCCTTTTGTATTTATTCCACCTCATATATGGATTTAATTCAACATTGCTTGTCTTTAAACAGACATAAGCCTGTGTATTTGGCTATGAGAATGTTATGGTTTAGAATTAACTGTCCCCTAAAGGCCCAACATACTCAAATCTTGACCATTAGTGGAAGTAGGACCTCCTGGAGGGAAGCAAGGGTATAGTGGTAATGTCTAGCTGTCTGGAGACAAGTCCTTACTATAATGCCTTACCCTACCAGAGGCCCACAATGAAAAAGAATGCTGGGTTATCACTGTAAAGACATGGAAGAAAATGAATCTCCCTCCACAGCAACAGAAAACTGATTAATCCATAGACTTAGAACTCAAGAGTTAGGAAGAGAAACATGTTTAGAAAATGCTTCCAGTCTCATCTCAAATTGTTACAGAAGTCTCCTTGAGACTGGCTCCACTTTATGCACCTCAGAGAAAAATACATAATTATATCTAGATTTCAGGTCCAAGTCTAATAATTTTAGAGGTAAAGAAATAGTTTCTTATGCCAATGTTAAATATAAATTCTCTAACTGACAATAAATCTTCACTTATTCTATTCAATAAAAGTAGTTTTTCCACCTAAATAGACACATAAAACAATTACTTGTTGTTATTTTCTACATCAAATATCCATTTCCCAGAACCACTCAGGTTTTCAGTGAAGCCTTTCCAAATTCTCCTCAATTTCTCTGCATTTTCAGCCCAGAGCTGAACACAGTCTTCCAGTAAAAAGCCAGTCTAAACCAGGCTTTGTGAATATTAAGGTTTGTGGCATCCATTCTTTTCCACTTATTGTTATGGTTACAATTATACTTAATGGGCCTGAGGTCTATTAAACATGATTGAACTACAAGAAGCTAAGTAAAGATTTAGGTAAGTACCCAAGACTCTAAAAGCTTATTATACATCTAAAATTGTGACTGGAAATACAACATAAAATAATTTGGAAGGGTATTTATTGAATTTACAACCAAGCCAAATTTGGGAAAAGTTGGCTTTCTCTTGACTATTTTACCCCCTAAAGTAATCTTAGAATTAGGAATTAAAATAAAAAAAGATATTATCATATACATTGAGGTCCTAAAATTAGCTTATATGGAATTTATGAGCTATAGCATAGGAACATGCCATCTGCTTTCAATCTTGATAGAAA
This sequence comes from Cricetulus griseus, assembly GCF_003668045.3. Lineage (NCBI taxonomy): Eukaryota > Metazoa > Chordata > Mammalia > Rodentia > Cricetidae > Cricetulus > Cricetulus griseus. The sequence continues at coordinate 95,419,485 of NC_048599.1, read as the reverse complement.
GTTGATAGACCTGAGAGAACTGGGATTCCCAACATATGGGACTATGTGGCTCTGCAAACTGAACAGAAAGCCAGTGACACTCTGTATACCATCGAAGATGACTTATAAACAAGACATATATTTTATGACTCTGAAACTAAGTCACATAATGAGATTTTGAAAGCTCCATTTGTAGAATCCTAGCTAGAAAACATACTGCCATTCAAACACAAAGGACTCCCAGGAATTTTGGAAGATTTCTCATGAATCTTCTTTTTCAGGATTAATGGTAAGCATTGCATCATCATCAAAGTCAAAGTGCATAGTTATTGTCTGTGAATGAACCTCTTAGTGGCAATCCTGTTGTTTTTCAAATTGAACGACTATGTAGTCAAAAGAGCACCATGAATGAAGGCCCCAGGGAGACAATGAAGATTTTTTTGGAAACTTATCTATTTGATAATAGTCATATACCAGATTCAGAGGTGACAGTTGTCTCCAAGTACCTTGTATCCATCGTGTTCAAATAAAAGTTATGCTGATAGTTTTCATTCTAAATTTTCATACCTTCTTTGGCAATGTGATTTTATCCTGACCCACCTTATCCTCTGATTACTCAGAAGTTTTCATGCCTAATCACAACTGACTACAGTGAAAATTCCAAATCCAATGTTTGAAGATCACTCAAGAGTTATCTGATACTAATTCCTAAGGAAATGTCAGAGATGTCCATGCTTTTTTTCCCTTCAGCATTTATTTTTATGCACCATTAGATGTCAAACCATGTGGAAAGATTTAAAGACAAGTGATGTAAGTTGATTTTAAGGATCACCCTGCACCTGATTGACTTACTTTTCATCATTATTTATCCTGTATAGCCAAATTGTACACTCAAATGGAAAAGTTGAGTCAAAGGCAAATTCTGACTCTCAGTAGTGCCAAGGTGTCTTATAATGTAAGTATTCAGATGAAGTAATATAATATTCAAATTAAACAAAATAAGATGAAATGGTAAATAACAAACAGAAACACTTCAACTTTATTTTGACAAGATGGCAGTTTTTATTGATTTTGAATAAATAGAACACATTGACCTTTTACATGGAGTTTAAAATATAATTAAGGAAATATGATAGAATGATTGTTGGTGGATTGATAGCTCTTTTTTGATATAAGTTTTTCTGCTTGTGGCTTGAAGAAGATGAAAACATCTGTGAAGGACACTGCACATAACAGAGATGCCAGGCTTTGGAGTGGACCTGGCTTGAATTCCAGTTTTGTCAGTATCTAGTGAGCCATTGGGTGTATACTTCATCTCCTTGGGCTTAGTGTCTTTCTAAACAGAAAAGCATGAAGAAATGCCTTGCAGAGTTACTACTACCATGCACATCCTGAAGATTTCCAATGCTCTATCACTGTCACTGCTGAGAAAGCTTGTGTTCTCATATTCATTATTAAAGAATAACTGCTGTTTTTTAATCCTCTTAGGCAGTCATAAATAGTCCCCAAAGGATAAGATCTCCCCTGGAAGAAAAAATCTAATGCCTCAAAAATCTATTAGAAGTGTACACAGCTGTAGAATTGTTATATACACTATATTGCAGTATTGATTCAACTGTGTATGTCTTTGATGGCAAATACAAGTTTCATAGACTAGAACTTGAATTCTTAACTGTTTTTAAAATAAGCTTTCTAATATTGTTTACAACAATATTAAGATGATTAGCAGCAATAATCACATGTCTAACAAACTTCTGTTTGACCATAAATATATATTTAATATTATGAAGAGAGTCAAGATATATATATATATATATATATATATATATATATATATATGCTCTTTAGCAACTCTCTGCTGGCTCATTTTTAACTTCACTCCATCTGTTCTGATTTCCTTTCATACATCATCCCCTGCCTTATATTCTGGCAGGGTTTTTTTTTTTTTTTGATTCCTTGAAGTGATTCTTCTAAGCCAACTTTCTAAGAGCTAATCTAGACGGACTCATTTTTTTTACTTTTGGCACTGAATTTACAAACTCACTATCCTCAAACTCTTGAGATAGTGGAGGACTATCCTAAACTTTTTAAAGAATATTTTTTTTATTATTTTAGTCTTTTTAAATATGCATTGGTGTTTTGCCTGCATATATGTCTGTGTGAAGGTGTCACATCTTGGAATTACAGAAAGTTGTGAGCTGCCGTGTGGGTGCTGGGATTTGAACCTTGGTCCTCTAGAAAAGTAGTCAGTGCTCTTAAACACTGAGCCATCTCTCCAGTCCAACTGACTCATTTGTATGAATCAGTCTCCATAATTCCCACCAATTTCTCTTGTTTAAACTGCAGGACAGGACTCACTTAAATTTCAAAAGCTCACCTTGTCTATTTGGACCTATTGTTTGACATGTTATTTTAACACTTTCTCCCACTCACTCTAGAAATTTTTATTGTTTTATACTATATACTTACTTTAATTCAGTAAATATTCATTAGTCAGTCTCTAGTTCTAAATCCTCCAAGGACATATAGTCTAGAAGACAGAGACCAGTGTATTTGGGTGGAAAAGGAAATAATTAAAATATTATAAGCCCAAATTGCTAAAGCTATGGTAAAATTAATTATGGCCAAGGAATTCATTTATTTATTTATTACATCCACTTTTTTGGTAAACATATGTTTGGTTTCTTTTGGTTTTTTAATTTCAAGTGTTTAAGGATGAGGCTGAAACTAAACTTTATTGTTCATTATAAATCACTTATAGAGTAGATGTTAAATGTTGATAAGCTAGTAAATTTGAGGATTTGGAAATCCTCAAATTTATTATAAACCTTTTCAACATTTTAGAGAACATATTACTCTCTAGGGGATAAAATAAACATGTCCTTAACACTATGCTAATGGGGAAACTTGCATGAAACATATTCACAATGTGACATATTGTAGTTTTGATAGTGAAGCTGGTAGAACAGGGTTGAAGAATGCATATGTGCAAAAAATGCAATATATGACTTTGGTACAAGAATGTCTACCATAGGACCTTCTTAGGACTGGATTTTAAAGTTGTAAATAAGCTATGTTTCCTAGAAGAGGTGCTTGACTCATAGTAATGCATTTATGATGATGTAAATGGGTAGAGTTAGGAGAACAGGCTAAAGTAGGGTATTAATCTCTGATGGAGGTTAACTTTCTGTGTTACTACAAGGAACCTCGGCTCATCTTCCCAAGACCTCATTAGTCATTGTATTTACTACCATTGTATTTTACTAAGCATTGCAGATGGTCATTTTAAAGAATGCTGGTGTGAGTGAGTCCATTGAATAAATAGACATCCATTTTTGTGTTTGCCTGGTTATAGGCATGGATGACACCATTCAGGTTCCAGTATACTTTAAATTTCACATTTAAGACTTAAACTGCTCACAGCTCATTCAAATTGCTTCAAGTTGATGGTCAAATCCACCAAACTATAGAACTAGTGAACCTGTGATGGTGGCAGGGCCCGGGGTTGACATGGAGGTGGGACCTAACAAAGTGGGTATTGTATTGAAAAGTATGACTTTCAAATGTCTTTGGGAGAATGCTCAGAAACAAGCCTTCAAGGCTTGGGATTTCTATCTTTTCATCTGTTTCTATGTAGGAATTTTAGAGAATCATACAAAGAAACTCCAGGCACAGTTTAGCAGCAGAGATTACCAGGGACTAAAAATGAAGGCTTTACTTTTTTATTTTATTTCCAGTTCGGATTAGAACTTTAGTTTACTTTGAGAATATAAAATCCTTTCAAGTTTTTTTTTAAATTAGATCAACCTACAAGTGAAATTAAATCAAAATAAAAATTTAGAGCTACTAGAAGATGCCTCCATAGTCAATCTGAATACCATCTCATGTTTTGAAGTTGTTGCTATTACTTTTGAGACACAAGTATTCTAGAAATGCAACATCTTGAGATCTTGGGAAAGTATTCTGCAAGGGCTCAGGAGGTGGGTGTCTGCTTGAAGCCAGAGGTAGAAGGGAAATCTTGTCCCCAAAGCAAGTGTCCAAACCTTGAAGACTTCACTGTTTTCTCTGAGTCTATACATTGTCCCATCAGATCTTTCCTAACTTACAGGTGATCTCAGCATATTGTGAAATGCTACATCTATATCTATAGGTCTTCTCTGTATCATTTACATAGCGGTATGACTTAATATTATTTAGACTAAATTGGTACAGGAACAATGGGGATTGGACAAAGCTATCCTGAAATAAAATTGCCTAAATCTGCAACATCAAAGGGCAATATATCAATAATCTGATCTTAATGTAATTGCAATAAAGACTTAGCAGTAATACTAAAAGAAAATACTGTTAAAGATAAAACAAGAAACTAGACTTTTTATTTCCTGTATTCTCTGGTAGCACTTTCTTATCTCTATGGGAAATAATTTTCAGAATCTTACTCTTCATACATAAGTTTGTAGTGCCTTGTTTGCATATGGGAGGGCATGGAGAAAGGAAAGAGAAGGGAGACAAATAATTAGAATACAGTTGCAAAAATAAACAAGAAGACTATATAAACAAGTATACATACATATATATGAACTATGCAGAAGACAAGAATTAGGACAGTTATTATGAAGTCCAGTTTAAAAATAATTACCCTCAGTGATATAGGTGTTTTTGTCTTTCATTTTTCACCATATTTACTAGACTGGCCACTGAGTCCCAGGGATGTGACTGTCTCTGTCTCCTACCCTCCACGAATTGTGGTTTTATGTGGCGTGCTGAAGATCCAAACTCAGTTACTCCTGCTATCAACTACTTACTCAATTGAATCCTCAGCACCCCTATACAAAGCCAGTTGTAAGTTTGCATGCTCCTGCAAACCCAACTTTTTTAAAGTTGGGAACAGAGGGATCTTTGGGGCTTGTTGGCTCCCAGCCAAGTTCTGAGATTGAAGGACTGTGTTACCATACCAAGGTTAGGAAGAAGCTCTGTCTCAAGGGAACAAATCAGAACATGCATGGCATCTGGCGTCTTGTTTTGACCTGTGAACATTATGTACAGGCTAATGCACCAGCATAAACCGGCACTACACACTCAGACATCCAAAACTCACATAATACCACAAGCAAATAGAAAAAATGTAAAAAGAGAATTTAAAAGTAAGTTGTATTCATTGTATATGAGTGCTATTTTAGGATTATGGATCTCATTTAAGTGGTTCTTACATTCCCATTTTCTTTATTGGTGAATGTAATTATAACTATATAAAGAAAGCTCAGACCTTCTGAAAGTGAATAACCAATGTTTTTATTTTATTCATTTATTTTTAATTGGCACATGTTTTTTCTATCATCCCAGGTTGGCCTCAAACTTGCAAATCTTCTGCCTCACATTCCCAAATACTGAAATGACAGGACTGTGTCACCACACATAACTGTACTACTCATCTTTGGAATAACTCAATTCTTATATCTGCATTTTTATAAATCGGTACTTATCGGCTTGTGGGTGGTGACCCCTCTGGGGATTGAACAACCCTTTCACAGGCCATTGGAAAGCACAGATATTTACATTCTGATTCATAACAGTAACAAGATTACAGTTTTGAAGTAGCAATGAAAATAATTTTATGGTTGGTGCCACCATAGCACAAAAAAACTGTACTAAAGGTTCACAGCATTAGGAAGGCTGAGAACAGTGGCTATAAATGTTATCTCCATTCTTCTTAACAACAGCCACATAACCTTGAAATTATTTGGCTTTTCTCCCTCAGTTACTTGCCAACTCTCTTCTACAGGTAAAACCTCTCTTTTTGTTTTTGTTGTTGTTGTGGCTTAATCAGCAACATCCCTTGTTCCTAAGTATCTAAGATCATGCACTCCATGGTAACTTCTGAACTAGTTGTTTGTGATTTTAACATTGAGGTGTGTTGTGCTAAGAGCCCTAAATATAGAATTAGTGAATGTAGATGTGTATCGTGGCCTGGATGTGGAGCCTCAGTCTTTCACTTCCTTGAAGGACACACAATGGTAGTCATGCCTCCGGCTTTGTTTCTGGAATCAACAAGAAGCATCAAAGGGACACTGCAGATCCCACACTTGCGTCTTCATCTCTGCTATGGTTTTGTGAGGCTCTGGAAGACATAATTATATATTAGGTGATTGACTGTGGCGACTCTACTTTCATAATTCAGCTGTCACAAGCTCTAATTTATGCCCCATCATTTATCCATTCTAGCTTTTAATGAGCTATGATAAGGCACACAGGAAAAGCTGACATATTCCATCACCACCTGCACATTGTTCTCATTTTGACTTTTAAATGAGTCACTCATTCTTCCCTAGTCTACAGAATCTTTATTATATAATTTATTGGCAATTACACTAAAGCTGAGCCATGATTTTAAAGAAAAAAACAAACAAAAAGGAGGAAAAATTGTATTCAATTATTCTTAATATTGCCACCTTATTTTCTTTTCCATTTTGGGTGTTATAAGAATATAAAAATTCTGTTCATTTTCCACATAGCAATTCCGGCTGAAAATACATTTCAGTATATACACAGATATCAGGTCCAGTAGGGACATTCTCAGGCTGGCTGTATTTCCTAAAGCACTGTGAGGACTATCCATTCTTTCACCATTATTGATTCTAAGCATTACCCACTTGCCCTTGGTGATTAAGGGTTTTCAAGAAATAATGCCAGAGACCCACTTACAATCACATTTCAGTGAAGGAGAACTGCGCAAATGATTGAGCTAAAGTGGTTCATCTCAAATTCTACCACAGGTAATTTCACTTGGTAACTATCCCAGAGTTCCTGTTTCACTTAGCCAATAAAGAACACTGGAGCCTAGAGATGGCTGAAAATACTTTCAGTCTAGGTCTACAGTCAAAGCCATTGATTCAAAGCAAATGCCAGCTGTACTCTTTATATAGACAGTTATGGAATAAGGAATATATTCTGAAGTACATATAAGACATAAAGGACAAAATATCTCTAAGATATGAGCAAGATAGTTTAAAAAGAAAAATACCTAAGTTCAAAGGCATATTTAAAAGGCCTCATAGTGATGTATATTCTTATTGGTTTACAGTTTGTAAAGCTTCTTAATTTACAGTACATCTCCTCCACAACTCTGAGAGCAATCTGTCGCTATAAATAGAGGGACAATGATGTGGTGAGCTACTGAAGGCACAATACCTGGAATGTTAGTACATCTGAAGTGTAAACAATGACATCTATTCAAGGTCGTTGCTCTTCTTATAACATTCTTCCTTACATAAATATGCATCAAAATTCTCTTGATATTTTATTTGTTGTCTTCATGGAATAACTGGTAGTAAATTTCTCATTGTAGCTTGGCTACTTGAGATTCTTTTTCATATAGTACTGTAAAACTGTACTTACTTATTTCAATGTGAATTTATTTTTGAAGTAAGACATACCTTTTCTTTCTGATTATCAATAAAAAGTTTTTAAAAATTATTAACAGTGAACATTTCATTATATAATGGAAAAAACCCACAATCAGATAAACAAGAAGAAAAAAAGGGAAATTGTGTTCATTGTCCCTTCTTATAGTTTGAGCTTGATATTTATCGGTTTGGTATCTGCATATCTAAACACTTAAAATATTACTGGTTTTGGCTTAAAGCATTGTAAATAGGAAGACTATGATTTTGTCTTTGGATTTATTTTGACAGAATAGGAATGAGTTGTATATATTGAAAGTCAACTTTCTTTTTTTGTTTGTTTGTTTTTTTGAGACAGGGTTTCTCTGTGTAGCTTTGGAGCCTATCCTGGCACTCACTCTGGAGACCAGGCTGGCCTCGAACTCACAGCGATCCGCCTGGCTCTGCCTCCGGAGTGCTGGGATTAAAGGCGTGTGCCACCAACGACGGGCTGAAAGTCATCTTCTTGTCCCATCTATTATTATTCTTACCTTAAGACTCAGAACAAACCCTTTCTCCAGAACGGTGTATGGATCACACCAGCTAGAAAGTTTTATACCTACAGACACCAGGCTTGTTCCTTTGTCTTTGCTATGGTTTTGTGAGGCTCTGGAAAACATAACTATATAATAGGTGATTGACTGTGGTGACTCTACTTTATTATTCATCTGTCACAAGCTCTAATTTTTGCCCAGTCATTTACCCATTGTAGCTTTTGATGAGTTATGATAAAGTACACAGGAACTTCTCATGAAAAACTGAATTATAAAATAAACATTTAATCCAGCAATTCTTCTAAAACCATTCGTGCCCACCCCAATAACCTACCAGAAAATTGATAGTAACTTGGAAATTAATACTGGTAATTTGCCAGGCGTTGGTGGCACACGCCTTTAATCCCAGCACTAGGGAGGCAGAGGAAGGTGGATCACTGTGAGTTTGAGGCCAGCTTGGTCTCCAGAGAAGTGCCAGGATAAGCTCCAAAGCTACACAGAGAAACCCTGTCTGAAAAAAAAGAAAAGATAAATAAATAAAAACTATAAATACTGGTAATTCAACACATCTATTTCTACCAAAAGCATTTATAATTGCACAACTTTGGCAAACAGTGCATTTGATTGGCTTGCAGGTAAGATTTTTATGTAAATAGATTTTTATGATTGTGAGAGAAATTATTTTAGAGTGACTCTTGTCCTGTGTCTTTTTCTTTGCCAGTTAATGCACAGAAACTGTAGAAACAACCAATTCTAGCCCCCATGAATTGTTGGAAAGCACACAAATATATAGCTTCCTTTAATAGAATTCCAGCTGTCGGGCAATTTTCTGAATGAGTCTGATAAGATTGTGTCCAATATATTCCTGATGGCTAGGTGATTATTCACATGTTATTAATGCAGGCATACTGATGTTATATGACATAGTAATGACTTCATTGTAGGCATCTGCTCCAGTTCCTTGATCCTAAATTAGACATTCTTTTTGTCATTCTTTTCCCATACATAGTACAACCTGCTTTCTATCAAGAAAATTGTTCCAGATGTAATGTTATATTCTTCTTGTAGCAGCAAGAGTCTGGAATTTCTTCATTGTCTTTAGAACTATAGCTCAGTATTTTGCATCATGAAAAAAGTCTGAAAAAAACTTTAGTTTTGAATTCTTTATAAGAAAACTACTTCCTTAGGCAAATGATTTCAAAATGTGTCATAAAATAATCTGGGAAAAATGTAATATGATTGCCTACCTCAAATCTCTTCTCTAAGGAACTGAAAATAAGACAACAACAAAATAAAATCAATTTTATAAGCATAAATCCTACGTAAGTCACTAGATTCCTGTTCTATTAACAATAATTACTATGTAATAATGGACAACATTCCCCATGTTTCAGGTAGATACTGACTTTGGTGTTTCTTATTTATGAGCTTGGGGAATGTTTGATGAAGGAAAACAAAATGATGAAACTTAATTCTAAAAAGGTTTCAGTGGGTGAAGATAAAGAATATATTGAAGGGATTGGGAAGATGTCTCAGTTGATAACATGCTGATTATGCTGGCTTGCAGACCTACATTTAAATCTCCTGCATGCAAATGCCAGGTAGAGGGGCATGCTTCTGTTATTCCAACCGGCTGGGCTGGAGGTAGAGTGGGAGGAGGCAGAGACATGAAGATCATTGTGGTTCATTAAATAGCTGGCCTTGTTGAGTCAATGAGTTCCAGGTTTATTGACAGAACCTGTCTCAAAAATTAAAGTGGACAGTGAATGAGGAAGACATCTGACATTGACTTCTGGACTGTACTGGCTAGTCCATCTTTCCCATCTCTCTGTCTGTCTCTCTCTCATGCATGCATACACACTGGATAGAAATGAGAAAGTCTGCATAGTTGGATCATTGGTCAAGTTGATGATTTATTGGATGAAAAAGTGGGAAGTGACCACAGGAAAGAAGATTGAGTTAAAGTTGCAGACTCTGAGTGCTTGGGGAGGAATGGGTGGGTTGATGGAGTCAGAAGGAAAACAATATTCTAGATATTGAGGATAAGATAGTTCTTATTCTAATTTCCTGTGAAATATTCATAGCATTCTTAGAAGTAATGCCTCAATAATGGAGTCACTGGTATTAAAGGTTTTAAAACCCAATTTACTAGATCCTTTTAAGAGTAAGATCAACATACTTGTTTTTAAAAAGGTATGTTTACCTAGTAATTATGACTTAGAAAATGTTGGCAATGTATTTATTAGAGGATCAATATAATTACCTGAAACAATTAGAGCTCTTAATCATTAAGAGAACTGTAATAAGGTATGTATCATTAGCCAAGCAAATAAGATTAGCTACTCCCATCTGCTAATGTCTGAGTCACTAACGTGTTGCTGACTTTCTGGGTTATGGAGTGCTATCCTTCCTTGCACAGCTGATGCATGGATGGATGCTCTGGGGGACAGTTAAACCTAATTGCATGACCTCAGTTCAATATAGCTGCTCATTTGCAAAGCCCAATGGGAACAATTATTTTTAGTCCTTTTTGATTTGTTTTATATCTTCTTCATTATTTGTTTGTTTATTATTGGTGTGTATGTGTTTGCTTATGATATGTATGGGGGGATGAACATGCTTCAGCACACATATGAAGGTCAGATGACAAACTTGTGGAGTCAGTTCTCTGCATCTACATTACATGGCTTCTGAGGATTGAACTAGGGTTGCCAGACTTGTGTAACAAGTGTCTTTATGCCAGCTATCTCACTGTCTCTCATAGAAAAGTGAACTTGAATTGCCAGCATGTAACCCTAGCATCTAGGTGTGCATTCTGGTAGTTCAGAGATTTCTAAGTCAGTAGTATGATGTTGTTACAGTTTATAATAAGGACATTTGTCATACCCATGTTCTAGCAGTAGTTATTTGTCTCACTACTTGAACAAAATACCCAGCAAAACCAGTTTGAGGGAGGGTTTATTTTGGCTCATGTTTTGGGAGTACAGGCTGGGAAAGCATTTAAGAGGATCTCCAGCAGCTGGTCACACCCTATCTTCAGTCAGGTGGTTCTTAGCCAGCTTTCTATTTTTTATATTGCCTGGGACCCCAGCCCAAGGAGTGTTGGTTCTTCCCACCTCAGTTAACCTAATCTTGATAATCCATCATTGAAGTCAGCTGAGTTTAACTTAACCCAGATAATCATTCACAGGTGTTCCCTGGGAGCCTGCATCCTATCTATTACATCTCATCAAGTTTATAATCAATATTAACCGTCACACCATACAAATATACATTTTTATATCACATGTGTTACTCACATCACTTCAGTTTTTCAACATTAAGATTTTGGACATTTTTGGAACAAAGAAAATATTCTTTCTTTGTTCAGCTAGAAACTCTGCCAGCCTAGCCTTGTACCTGTTTGTTTTTTTGATAGGAATTTTATGGATTGAGGGATGAAGTATCCTCAAAGGGAATTTGCATTAACACATCTTACTGCTTATAATTTTACTAAGCTGAATCTTTATGGTGCCAGCTTTTATAATAGAGATCATAGACATATTCTTTGATCTTCACTATAACCTTTAAAACCTATTTAAAATGTTGCATTTAATGTCTTAGGTTAAAATGATTCAATGAAAGGTACTGAAAATGCGTTTAAAGCTGATCAGATCCATACAAATAAGGTGGAATGTCAGCAGAATATATTTCTTTAAATACACAGAACCAAAAAAGACTCCTGGCATGACAGCACACCTGTGAAATCCCAGCACTCAAGATCTTGAAGCAGGAGAATAGTGAGTTAAAGACCAGTGTGGGCTACATAAAGCATGCTATTTTAAAATGTAAAAGAGCCAAACAGTGACACGTAGCTAGTCAGTACAGGATGATGGGATACGTGTGTTTTCTCAGGACTGACAAGTGTTATTTTTGACTGTGATTACAATTAGGGACAAAGTCACATGTACCAAATGGAAACTTTTCTTTACAGTTTTCAGATATCATTTCTGGCTGAGCTGTACTTTGACCAACAATGGCCTTGAGTTTTAAGTCACTTACTCTGAAAATGCAGATGTCTCAAAATGTTCGAAGTCCTGTGCCATTATGGGTGACATACAAAGAAGTTGAAACCCCACCCTACATATAAGCCATTGTAGAAATATTTGACATACTACACAGACCAAAATGCTTAGTCCCCTGAACTATGATCAAAGTGGAAAGCATGGACAGGATAATCTCAGGATCTTAAGGACTTAACCTGGCTCCTTCTGGTTTGGTAACAGCTTTCATCACTGCACTGTGTTGGTCTTCAAAATGAGCATTTAGATAGGTATTTATTTGATTAAGTTATTACTTATTTTCCCATGTTTCTGTTATAAGAACTGTTTACCTTTGTTACTTTTTTGTGAAGTGATATTGAGGATTTCATTAAAACAGCAACAATAAGCTGCCTACAGAAAGTCAGGAAATTTGGGTTTCAATTTCAGTTCTGCTATAATCTAGCTATACAAAACATCTTATCACCTTTGATGGGTACAATTTCCTTAAAATACAGTTTTTTTGTTTTTCATCTGAAACCAGTTTAGATACTGTTTTTTATGTAAGCATTAAGGGAATTTTGTGAAAAATAATGACATAAATATATCATAATTACCTTGCAAAATTTCTTTTTTTCCTGTTCATCTTATATTATAAAAACCAACTGAGCTGGAATTCTAATGGAGAAAATTATATATAAGATTGAAAGGAGGACTGATCGGTTGCTTTTCACAGTTGAAAGCTTCCTATATTATAGTTTCAACAAGCCATGGGTATCATTTTGTTAGACAATGTATTTCTTTTGTTCTTGTTTATGACAGTGGTAGGGATCAGGTTCCCAGCTACATGGTTGTCTGTCCTCATCCCACTGGTAATTAGTTACAAGTGGCTAGACATCTGTTTAAGCTCCATGTTGTTTTTATAGGTGAGGCACTAAAATATTAAGTTTGTGTGACTACAGAACTAATGTTTAATGTGTCTTTCATCCATGATCCAAGGGAAATAATTCCTGGTCATGACAAATACCTGATAGTAGATAGTTTACCCATCATTGGGGATTGAGTCATCTTTGAAGTCTTTGCCAAGTTCCTGAGAAGCCAACAGGTTTTATAACTTCCACTAAAGTCAGGCATCCCATTTAGGTCAACAGCATCTCCAGAAGTTATTATTTGCATATTTATTTAGTGCTGGTTTAACAACAAATCAATAAACTGATTAAGAACAACTCACTGGGAACAGATATAAGAAGATGTTTTATGTAATCACTGTATATAAATATATATCTGAATGTATCTTGAAGCTAAAACTTTTATTGTGAGGTCTATTCTAAGTCTGCATTTTAACCATCTAACATTGTTTAGCCAATTTTTCCATATGACTGGATTCTTTGTCAGAGGAACTTTTTTCCTCAATTCACTTTAAATTTTATATAACCTACTAAAAACTCTATACTGCATGTGCCTGAAAGATGGCTCAGTAGGTAAATGACTTTGCTAACAGGCCTGACAACCTGAGTTCAATTCCACACACTCATGTGGTGGAATGAGAGGACCAACTCCTGCAAGTTGTCCTCTAACCACATGTGTGCTTTGGCACATGCAAGCACACTGGTGCACACACACACACACACACACACACACACACACACACACACACACACACATACACACACACACACACACAAATGAATAATGTAATAAAATTAAAAATACACTTTAACTGTCTATTAATTTCTTCTTGTTTTTGTCTCATATGGTGAAACAAAGAACTTAGAGGATGGAGCTCAGTGTAAGGATGTTTGCCTAATATGTACAAGGTTCTGAGTGCTGAATAAAATAAACCACACACAATAAAAAAGTAACAAGGTAAAGTAAACATTTTCCCAACCACACAATTCCAGAATGGGTGTTAGCAAATTACACTTCAGTGTGAACTTTTAAAGAATGGATTTGTGGGGCTAGAGAGATGTTCGCAGCAGGTAGAGCACTTGCTACTGCTCTTGCAGAGGATACAGGCTTGGTTCCCAGAACCCTGGTCAGGTAGCTCTGGTCCAGGACATCTGATGACCTCTCCTGGCATCCGAAGGCTCTGTACTCACATTGCATGCATGTACACATGGACACACACACACACACACACACACACACACACACACACACACACACACACACACACACAGAGAGAGAGAGAGAAAGAGAGAGAGAGAGAGAGAGAGAGAGAGAGTAAAAACAAATGTTTGTTTTTAAGCCTAAGCATATTTGTGCCTCATTCCTTTTTGTGCCTGTTCCTTTCCTTTTTGTGCCTGTTCCTTGAAGAGCAGAGCACTACCTTGCACTCTAGAATACTAACATTTCAAAGTATTCAGGATTTAATAATATGTTTATATTATTAAATATATATTATGTTTATATATAAATATATTTAATATTATATATATTAGTATTTTTGAGACAGGGTTTTGAAATAGGCTTGTTCATTTGATTGCTTGAATCACTGCCTGCCTGGATGGATATGAGCTGAAGATGGTGGGTGAAGAGGACACAAATACAAGTGTGCATAGTTGAGGAATTTAGAAACTTGGTGGAGAAAAAAAATTTTGCAATGAGAAAAGCATTAGTCATATACATACATAAACATAATAGTTATAGGGCCACATGGCATATTAAACAACTACACATGGTGTATGCATTGTTGAGATATTATTATGACTCTATGCTGGGACAAATGCTTATACACAAAACTCAACTTCAAGTAAAGATAAAATAATTGATATTTTTATTTATTTGTTTGATTGTGCAGCTCAGTTTGACTTCAAAATTGCAGATATCTTGCCTCTGCCTTACAGGTTACAGATTGCAGATCCAAACCACCACGATAGAGACTTCTTGAAAAAGTAAATTTGACATCATCACAGTTGCAGCCTGAAGTTTCTTTAAGCTTATCCACCTCATTTATGAGAATTCCCATAATCACCCCAATGTGCTAGCCATTACTTGGTAGGATCAACTTTCCATACCATGTCATCATTTGCCTCTCATCAAATGTTTCTGGGACACATTGGACACACTAACACACATGGACCACTTTGTGCTACTCCTACTGCTCCATTGGGTACAGTCTTATCATTTCATGCACGTGCATGTGGGTATTGAGTATACATTTGGATTTCTATATTATCATTACATAGAATTAAAAGAACAAAGATTCTCTTAAGTATGATGTGTTTGGGGATCTGAGTCTCCAGTTGGCTCACAGGTACCATGCAATTTGGGCAAAAATGACTCTTTTTGGTTTTAGAGAAGCCTCAAAATACTGTTGAAGTTATTTACAGTGTGATAAAACATCTAAGTTTTCAGTTGCAGAGCTTTCTTCTGAGAAAATGAGTTCAAGGACAATAAATAATGATTTTCATAGGCATATGGTACCTAGTGATAGAGAATACAAGGGGTAGAGACTGGATTTAAACTTGGATCCATCCCCTCACTAGCCCTTGTTCTTCAGCCACAATTTCTATAAATGACACCCAGTTTTCATTAAGACACTGTTGAAATAAGTTTTATGGGTTCATCAAATCAGCAAAACAAGTTAAATGGGGATTATGGAACTTAAGCCAAATTTTCTAGTTAATTTGGTGCTCCTCATGAAGGTAGTGGCTTCTGGATCCATCTTTGTGACATCAGCTGGATGACATCAGGTGTTCTGAAGAAGTGACATGCTGAAGATGTGCTTCCCTGAAAATGCAAGCATCTGAAACTGGCCTAAACAAGTCAGCTATCTGATAACTAATGCCGAAGCCTCATGAGAAATGCAAATAGTTTTCAGATTAGAGTTTGAGATTGTAGGCAATCTAAGGACAAATTAGCATATTTAAAGTACATTATTTAAATGTTTGATTTGGGTGGATTGTCTAAAACATTCATAAATATTTACAGTGTAATTCTTGGCAGGGAGGTAAACAGAGAATACATTTTCATTCTCCCATATCATCATTGCATAGAATCAGAAGGGAGAATACTAGGATAAGAGGGAATTACTGGATATGGTTATAATTTCTGCATTGGGAAGTCATAGGGATGAGATTAAAAGATGAGACCTACTGGACAACCCACACAATTAATAGCTCTTACCATCTCTGATGACCACATGAGGATTGTACTTGACCATGATGGACCTAATGTAATGGTGAATGATTAAAAAACAAGGACAATAGTATTCACTTGATTGCCCTCCTGGCTCAAAAAAAAAAATTAAAGGTAGAAAATGTTGTTCCATGGGGCTGCTTTCTCTGAACACTCACCCTGTACTCCAATTCATTTTTGCTCTTTTTATTAAGAGCTCTCTCTCTCTGTACCCACTCTGATATTTACCCATCCCCTCCCTCCTCTCTGTCTTCCTTTCTACTGCCTTTTCACATCTTATGATAAGAAACCTGGTGTCCTGACCTTCACCACCCACTTCCATATGATACTTGTTTTCATACTGATTGTTTATGACTCAGTTTTACAAAGGTTGGTCTGACCTTGTTTAGAGTCTCATTAGTCACTGCAGCCACTTCAATTTGGCACTCACCAATCTGTGTGGTCACCTTATCCAACTGCACTTGCCCTCTGTCTGTGCTCCTCTGTCTTGTTCCCTCAGCTCCCATTGGAAATGCTGACAATTCCCTTCTAGGAATTCTTGCCACCTCTGGCTTTTGTGATTGCCTGCCTTCTTTTTTCTCATTGCTTTTGTGCTTCTGTCCCTCATCGCTGTGAGCTTGTGACCCTTTCCTCTACCCTTACCAAGTGGTGTGTTCTCAGGGTACAGATGTTCATTTGCTCCCGATATGGCCAGAGTTAGTGCTATAAATCCCATTAGCTACAGCTTTATAGTTGACCCTCTCGACTCCACATCCCTTCAAAAATTGAAAATATTATCTCATATTCTAATACAAACATCTATATGTTTTATGTGTTAAACTTATTGCAATTACCCTGGTTATTCATGTATCTGTTTTGCACATTCTGCTATTGAAGCTTATAAATGTGTCAGGTCTGTGAACTGAATTCAAGCTTTGGCATCTTATTCCTGTCTTCATTCAATCAAAACACTTCTACATACATTATCACATTCTTGCCTTTCAATGGTGCTGTCAAGTAGGTCGAACATAGGTGCCTTTAATATTTACTTTAAAGAAAAACTTATTTGTAAAGGCCTAATTCATTTGCCTTGCTGGTAGACACCAGAGTCATATAGTATCTGTACCAAATGTGATTCTCCTTCTATTTACCATTCTAGAATGTGAATAGCTTGCTTTATAATTGCTTGTAAAGATGTGCTTGTAGTGGTTCTCAACCGGTGTGTCAGATCCCGAATGTCAGATATTTACATTATGATTTATAACAGTAGCAAAATTACAGTCATAAAGTAGCAATGAGAAAACTTTTTTGGTTGGAGGTCATGACATGAGGAACTGTATTAAGGAGTCACAGCATTGAGAAGGTTGAGAACCACTCCTGTAATGTATCAAGCAGATTTATAGGATGTTTGCTCTACATATGGAAAACTTAGTTCTTGTTGACTCTGTTTCCCCTAAAAGGCCTCCAGCTATTGAGAAACAAAGACTTTATGAAACACATTTTTATTAATTATTTTTTACATTTATTTTACATACTGACTACAGTCTCCCCTCCATCCTCTCCTCCTGTCTCTTGTCCCTCGCCCAGCCTCCCATCTGTTCTCCTCCCCATCCACTCCTGCCCCTCCTTTCAGAAAGAGGCAGGCCTTCCATTGCATCAACAAAGCATGGCACACAAGTTGAGACAAGACGAAGCTCCTCCTCCTGCATCAAGGCTGGACAAGGCAACACAGCATGGAGAATAGGTTCCCAAAAGCCAGCTTATGCACCAGGAACAGATCCTTCCCCTCCTCCTAGGGGCCCCACTAACAGGCCAAGCTACACAGCTGTCATATGCAAAGGGCCTACACTGTTCCTATCCAGGTTCCCTTGCTGTTGGTCCAGAGTCTGTGAGCTCCCATGAGCTCATGTCATCTGTCTCTGTAGGTTCCCCTGTCATGATCTTGACCCTCCCTGACTCCATATAATCCCTCCTTCCTATCTTAGATAGGACTCCTGGATCTCAGTTCAGTGATTGGCTGTGGATCTCTGCATCTGCTTTCATCAGTTACAGGATGAAGGCTCTCTGGCAATAATTAGGGTAGTCACCAATCTGATTACAGGAGATGACCAGTTCAATCATGCTCTTCATTATTGCTAGAAGTCTTAGCTGGGGTCATCTTTGTGGATTTTGGGAAGTTTACCTGGAACCAAGTTTCTTCTTAACCCTGAAACCTCCACCCCTATCAAGACATCTCTTTCATTACTCTCCCCATCTATTCCACCCCTAACCTACCGAACCTGATCCCTCATGTTCCCATGCCCCCCAACCCCAAGTTTACCCAGGAGATCTCTTCTATTTCCCCTTCCCAGAGCAATATATTCACCCCTCTTTGGGCTCTCCTTGTTACCTAGCCTCTCTGAGGCTATGGATTGTAGCCTAGTTATCCTTTACTTTATCCCTAATATCCACTTATGAGTGAGTACATACCATGTTTGTGTTTTTGGACTGGCTTACCTCAGAATGATTTTTTTCTAGTTCCATCCATTTGCCTGCAAATTCCATGATGTCTCTGTTTTGTTTTGTTTTTACAGCTGAGTAATACTCCATTGTGTAAATACACCACGTTTTCTTTATCCATTCTTCTGTTGGGGGCATCTAGGTTGTTTCTAGGTTCTGGCTATTGTTAATAATGTTGCTATGAACATAATTGAGCAAGTGTCCTTGTGCTATGATTGAGCATCTTTTGAGTATATGCACAAGATTGGTATAGCTGTGGCTTGAGGGAGGTTGATTTCCAATTTTCTGAGAAACCGCCATATCAATTTCCAAAGTGTCTGTGCAAGTTTGTACTCCCACCAGCAGTGGAGGCGTGTTCCCCTGACTCCACATCCTCTCCAACGTAAGCTTTCATTAGTGTTTTTGATCTTAGGCATTCTGACAGGTGTAAGATGGTATCTTTGAGTTTTTTGATTTGCATTTCTCTGATGGCTAAAGATGTTGAACAATTATTTAAGTGTATCTTGGCCACTTGAGATTCTTCTGTTGAGAATTTTCTGTTTAAACCTGTTCCCCATTTTTAAATTGGATTACTTGGTACTTTAATGTCTAGCTTTTTTAGTTCTTTAAATATTTTGGAGATCAGCCTTCTGTCAGATGTGGTGTTGGTAAAGATCTTTTCCCATTCTGTAGGCTGTCATTTTATCCTATTGATAGTGCCCTTTGCCTTACAGAAACTTTTCAGTTTCAGGAGGTCCAATTTATTAATTGTCAATGTTAATGTCAGTGTAACTGGTGTTCTATTAAAGAGATTGTCTCCTGTGTTAATGTATTCAAGGCTACTTCTCACTTTCTCTTTTATCAGGTTTAGTGCAATTGGATTTATGTTGGGTTCTTAGATCCTCTTGGACTTGAGTTTTGCACAGGGTGATAGATATGAAACTATTTGCATTCTTCTACATTCTGACATCCAGTTATGCCGGCACCATTTGTTGAATATGCTTTATTTTTTCCATTGTTTAATTTTGGCTTCTTTGTCAAAAATTATGTGTTAATACATGTGTGGATTTACATCTGGGTCTTCAATTTGATTCCATTGATCCACCTGTCTGTTTTTATGCCAATACCATGTTATTTTTATTACTAGAGCTGTATAGTAGAGCTTGAAGTCAGGGATGGTGATGCCACTAGAATTTCCTTTATTGTAGAGTATTGTTTTTAACTATTCTGGGTTTTTTTTTGCCATATGTACCTAAGTGTTGTTCTTTTGAAATCTGTGAATAATTGTGTAGGGATTCTGATGGGGATTATACTGAATCTGTAGATTGCTTTTGGTAAGATGGCCATTTTTACTATGTTAATCCTACCAATACATGAGCATAGGAGATCTTCCCATTTTTTGATATCTTCACTTTCTTTCTTCAAAGACTTAAATTATAATCATATAGGTCTATGAAACACACTTTTAATTTAGAGTTTTGTGAGTTAAAATTTGTAACTTGATTGTTTTAAAAACTTTTAAGAAGCTTTAAAGATATTTTAACCCCCTAACTTGAAAGCTGTCCAAAAATTCCTAATACAAGATAGTTTTGAAATTAAAAATTTAAATCAGTCTCCTGAATAAATTTATGTCATAACCATAATGGAACTTTGTTTTTATTCTGACAACTTTATGGCAGCAGGAGTACATATTTTGTTCTAATACAATCAGCAGTCTCTTAATTTTCTAATTGGTAAAAGTGGAATATCTGTCAGAAATGACTCATTAGAAAGCAACAATAGGTCTGAAAAGACAAAACAAATACAATTTTTAAAGTTGCTTTATAGCAGTTTTTAACAATTATAAGTGTATAGTTTATTTAGAACAAGTATTTTCATGAAGATACATGGGTTGAGGTTACAATGCAGATATAAATTATGGCGTCATAGTCAAAATTCAAAGTCTATAATGGTAAACAGTGAGTTGGTGTGGAACTCATCTGCTATTATTCAAGTAGACCTCAGAAACACATCTCTTGAAGATGTGGTAAGAGTTTTCCTTCATGTAGGAAGTGGATGGAGTGGAGGTCCTCACCAAGGAAGTGTAAGAATCTAGTGATATGGTCCAAGTTATCAAATCAGGGCCACGGAATACATTTTTGTTCTCCTAAGATTTTAGAAACTGTAAGAAAGATGTTGGCCATTTCTGCCTCTTAAAATCGCTCCTCAAAATAAGAAATTCCAGAGAGAAGGGATCCAATGAGGGGAAGGGAGTCAGGTAAAGAGGCAATCAGTAAGTTCTGGAAAATATCAAGGGGCCAATTACCCATTCCCACCCAAAACAGTGGCTCTTATAAATAAAGGACAGTCACTTCAGACATGAAAGCTTCTACCAGTGTATTGTAATTACCTCTCATAATTACCTCTCAATAAGAAACAGCAAGCAGAGCAGAAATCACAGTTAAAAGCCTTAAGTTAACGCAGACTTAGACACTTAGACAGAGAGACACACCCTAACGGGGCCTGTTAATGAATAATTTACAGGTGGGTGTTTCTTATGCTCTTGTTTGAAACTGTTTTCTTAAGCAATGTTGAACATAACTATTTTGTTAATTGATGCTATTATTTATATTAAACAAATAATTTAATTAAAGAACTCTCCTCAGGCTGCTGAAAACAAATTGAGGAACATATTTTAGTTAAGGCTGTCTTCACACTTAAGCCAATTTACATTTTCAATTAAATTCAGAAGGTAGTCATAGAGCACAGGCTAACCACTGTGCAGGGCTGGCGGCAGGGAGCATCAGAGGCACAGACAGGAAAGCTTATAAGTCTGCTGTAATAAACTCTCCTTGCTCAGTTCTTACCAACATTTTTAAACAGGTGAAACCATCAAGAACGTTATATTATAAAAAAAAAAAACTGCACAAAAATGACTAAAGGAAACAATGACATGAACTTTGAAAAGTCACACAGCAGGAAAAAAGGTGATTTATTCCCAAATTAGCTACTCATCCCAACCTCAGCTCTGTACTTCTAAGTAACACAGCACAATCCTGTAAACATTAATTCAAAACCCACTACGGAGAGAATTCTATTAAGAGAAATGAATAGAAATCTTGGAGGAGAAATGAAACCTCAGAAAGTCTGGGCTGTCATCTCTGCAACACACTCTCAGAATATACTGAGAGAGCATTAGAGATCTCCTAAGCAGGCCCTTGACTCAGTGGTAAGAACACATGCATTTTCCTTAGGAGTGAAATATGACGTCAATACGAGGCCTGAGCCCTAATGTATGGAATTGATAATATGCTGAATTTCTAGAGTGAATACCAGTTAAACTCTTCTTCCCCTGCTAAACACCTTTGTCATTAAGCAGAGGTGGCTCATCTTTAATTGTAACTGGACAAGAAGGTAAATAAATCTTAATGCGGGTATAGTGATGAGGTATCCATAGCTTATTTTATTAAGATAGAAAAACACCATGCCAACTTTGTGAAAAATACAATGCAACCTTGCTGAAGACAAATAAAGGAGCCAGGTTGGGAAATATATGGTGCATGGAATAGGAGAAATATCCTTATCAGTGTTTAGTGATACATAAACACTTAAAAACGCATTATCACAGTCAGATGGATGAATATGAGAAGAGAAGAGCAATGGGGGAGATCACAGGCAGAATGACACCATTACAGAACTGAGAGACGCATTTCAAACCAAAGTAGAGTTGCTGACATGATAGAAGACTTTAGGTTGTTTAGGGATAATGCAAAGGGACAGGACAGACTGAAACAGACAAAGGCCATTCCACAGAAGGATTATTGACCTGACCCTACTCTCACAAAAAAAGAAAGAAAAAAGGAAAAAAGAGAGTGAAAAAAAAGGAAAGAAAGGAACAACATAAAAAAGCCCTTAAAATTATAAACACAAATATAATAATGAGAAAAAGGGCAGGGAATTAGAATAGTATCTAATGATCTAGTAAAAATGTAAGTTATTGCTATAGTTTAATAATATACAAAATATGTGGTAATACTTAATACATATTATTTAAATTCAATAATAATTCTTCAGATGCACTAGCAAAAGCAAGTTTCTCCTCATGACAGATAAATTATAGTAGATGGTTGAGCAGTAGCTGCATGGAATTAAAGAGATTGTGATCTATTTTAACTATGCTCTTTTCTTATATCAAAATACAAGTATTCTTTTTTCTTTTTTAATTCTTTAATTACTACTCATATTTAAATATCCATCCCCCCATTCCCTTTCCTTCCCATCCTCCTATGTTCCCCACCAACACCCCCCAACCCATCCCCAAACTCCTTCCCAGGAATAGTGAGGCCCTCCACCAGGGACCTTCAAAGTCTGTCATATGGTTTGGGGGAAGGTCTAGGCCCTCCTTGCTGTATCTGGGCTGCAATAGTGTTCCTCCATAGGGAATGGGCTCCCAAAGTCCATTTATGCTCTAGGGTTAAAGACTGGCTCTGCTGTTAGAGGTCCCATAGACTGTCTTGGCCTCCTAGCTGGCACCTACATTCAGAGGGCTTGGTTCAATCTAATGCTGTTTCCGCAGCTTTATGACTAGGGTCTCTGTGCTCTCACTAGGTTAAGTCAACTGTTTCTCCAGGTGATGCCTTGATAGAGGGAGACAATACAGGTATGGAGAGAGGTCTGACACAGGGGAAATGTTAGGGAATCCACAGGAATGACCCCAACTAAGAATCTAGGCAGTGGTGGAGAGGATGTCATTGATGCCCTTCCCCTATAAAGAGATTGATGTCTACTTTGGTTACCATTCCTAGAGCCTTCATCCAGTAGCTGTTCCAAGCAGAAACAGGCACCCACAGATAAGCACTGAACCGTACCCATGGAATCCAATTGTGGAGAAAGAGGAGGGATGAGCAAAGAAGCCAAGATGGTGCTGTAGAATACAAGTATTCTTAAGCATAAAGGAATTCAGAACAGAGTTTCTGTGGGGTTTTCTATAAATTTGATGATGAAATGAAACTCAGCCAACTTAGTTAAAACAGAAAGGTAGCACGAGGGAATCGTGATACAAAGATCATTCATGATCAACTGTCCATCCACAAAGCTACATGTCCAAAGAGAATGTCAATTTTGAATACAGGAATCAAAACAGTCAGGAGGCACAGGTGTGTGAAAGCAGAGCCAAGAAGAAACAGCCTATAATCCACAATGCCAGGGAAGCTAGGAAAGAAGGAGGTCCCCAGAGACACACAAGGTCCCTGGGAGAAGGGGAAAGGGACAAGATCTCCACATGGGGATCATGTGGAGAGGGGAGAGGGAGTTAGAAGAAAGAGAAGGGGAGAATACCATCATGGAGGGAGCCATTGTAGTTTTAAAGAGAATTCTGGCATTAGGGAAATGTCCAGAGATCTACAAGGTTGACCCCAACTAACAATCTAAGTAATAGTGGGGAATTTAAGAAAGTCACACATACCTCAATGACAACAATGAGTGGGTAGGATTCAAGAATATCCAGATACCCAGAGGCAAAGCATAGTCTGTCTAAACTTTTCAAAACAGGAAAAGTTTAATTCCCCAAAGTTGCTAGTTTTAATTACTAAAGAAAACGAGATTTTTTAGGTCACCAAAATGAAAAGCAATCATACCACTTACCTTAGTTGTTTGCACATGGGAGGACTGGAATGAAGGCTCACTGTTTGGGCTGTTTCTCACACTGCATTGTGCTTGTCTTTCTTCTTGGATTTTTTTCAGGGGCAGTTCCAGCCTTTCATTGAAAGAAAGGACTGTGTCTGGTCTAGCCTTAAGTTGCTACTACCAAGCCCAGAGTTTGGCATCTAGTCTTGTTCCTCTGTGAAGGGATAGAGGACACTTTATGCCCAAGACTACATCTGTCTGCTGTGAATCTAGATTAACTGTAACTCATTTCTTCCCAATAGGCTTGCAAAGTTTATTGTGTAAATGAATGCATGCTTGAACAACAAAATGGTTGTACTGTACGAGGCTAGATTTTACATTTAAATGCCTAAGTAAAAATTATTTTTCATTTCAGCCACCCTTAGTAACCATTCAACTTATTCTTTAAAGATTAAACTTCTAGCTAGTCATGTAAGTGCCTTAGTATTAAAAAAAATATCTGTGAGGAATTATGTGGTTTTTCTTTTCTACAAAAATTACTTCCTGGCATTCTTACTGCCAATTCTAAATCCCCTAGGGGGAAGAAAGTTTAGTTGCTTTCCAAGTCCAGAATGGTTTCACTGTAGGAATCCATCATATAGTCACTCATTTTATTATGCCTTTGATCTATTTTCCCATGGAGGGTAGGAAATCATATACAAGGACTGTGACCTTAAAATAGAAAATAACTTTAATTATAATGCAATTTGCATGTTCTTAATCATACCAGAGAATCAGTAGGAGTTCACAGTAAATACCTTAATATTCTGTTCTTTTCTCAGTATTTTCATCTCCAGATTTGTTAGGTAATTTTTAAACTTTATTTATTTTTTTCTCTCATATATTACATCCCAACCAGTATCCCCTCTTTCCTCTCCTCCTCCCACTTCTTCTCTGCCCCATATCCATTTCTATGCTTCCCTTCAGAAAAGAGCAGGCCTTCCAGGGATATCAACCAAACATGGACAATACGACTAGACATACGCCTACCTCATATTAAGGCTGGATGAGTCAACCCAGTAGGAGGAAAAGGGTTCCTAAAGAGTCTAAAAGAGTCAGAGACAGCCCCCTCTCCCACTGTTAGAAGTCCCACAAGAACACCAACCTACACAACCGTAACATAAATGCAGTGGACCTAGGTCAGACCCATATAGGCTCTCTGATTGTTGCTTCAGTCTCTGTTAGTTCCTATGAGGCCTGGCTAGTTGATTCTGTGGGTTGTTTTCTCAGGGTGTTCTTGACCCCTTTTACTCCTACAATCCTTCCTCCCCTTCTTCCATAGATTCCCTTAGCTCTGCCTAGTATTTGGCTGGGGGGGAGGGTCTTTGTATCTGCTCCTACCAGTTGCTGGACAAATCCTCTCTAATGACAATTACGCTGGACTCTGATCCATGAGGAGAGCAGAATATCATTAGGAACCGTTTCATTGACTTTTCTTTATTGTTTCTTCTTTGAGGCAGTAGTGTTTGGTCCATGCTTGGATTCTTTTGCTTAAATAACAGAATTATAGTTCCTGTGCCTTGATCTAGAATGTACCCAGTTCTTATCAGCATCAGTGCAAAACAACTTTCACCCCAAGAGTGAAAAAAAGATACTTCATTCTTGAGTCAAATATGAGTGTTCATGGCTCAGGAACATGGATTATTCAGATTGTTCCAAATGCCACATTTTAATTTGGAAACAGTTTCATGGAGCTTCTGTAGTTACAGGGATGGGGACATAAATAAAGGCTTTTTTTCCCAAATTTGTGGATGGGAACCTCAAGTGTATGGGTTACAGCACAGTGTGAAATCTCTGCTCTGGGTATCAGATGCTGTCAGATGACATTCTTAGCCTTTGCATTGGTGGTAGCTGGTTCTTTGGTACAGTCCCAAAGGTTCCACATGATAGTCAGGGATGTTAGAAGAGATGGAGAGATGCACAGTGAATAGCTACTAACAGGATCAAGGAAATCCCTATATCATTTTGTTCTAGATCTGTAACCTCCTGACTCCAGGATCCCAGAGTTCTGCTCAGCCAATCAGCTTTGCAGATTCTTTAAAAGAGGTGTTGCTTTTTCTCCCTGCAAACTTCAGTTCATACTAGCTTTTAAGATAGGGAATCAAGATGTCAAGCAAATAGGATGACAAGTCACATCAACTGCATTGAGGAAGGTGAAGGTATTAGGTAAAGAAAAAGAAAGAGGGACACATCCCTTTAATTGGAGGTAAATCAGATGGTTTTATTGTTTTTTTTGCAACTGTTTAGTTTTGCCATGATAAAAATTTGGAGGGGGTTGAAAGATGTGAGCTACAATATATAATGTTTAAGAAATAAAAACAAGAATATTTTACCTTTGAACATCCTCTTTAACCTTAAAAATAGGTAGGCAACTCCAAACAACGAATAGAGAATTTTTTTTTTTTTTGGTTTTTTGAGACAGGGTTTCTCTGTGTAGCTTTCGAGGTTGTCCTGGAACTAGCTCTGTAGACCAGGCTTGCCTGAACTCACAGAGATCCGCCTGCCTCTGCCTCCAGAGTGCTGGGATTAAAGGCTTTTGCCACCTATGCCCAGCTTAGAGAATTTTTTTTTAAAAAAAATAGGGATAATGGCCAACTACTGGCAAAGCAGAATGTATCACTCAGCATTTTTCTTTCAATTTCATATTCATAGAGTTATATTTGGAAGAATGTGAAATGCGTTTGGTCAACCACTTTATGCTCAGATTCATGTGTGTGAAAGTAAATTTGGTCCATCTGTTCCTAAATTATTTTCTTAAACCACTAACATTGTATTTAGTAAGAACTGATTTTCAAGGAGTCTTATTACATCCTTGAACTTGTTCCAAACTTGCTCCAAAGAGCTGAAGCACGAGTGTTATGTGCTGAACCATAAAGTAAGCAAGAAAAAAAGCTAAAATGTTGATGAACTTGCTATAACTATTATTTCTGTTACCATAAAGCACAGAAAGAGGAAAAAATTAAAAGTAAATATCTACATAGAACTGTATTTTTTAACACATACAAGCCAAGAAACAGTATCTAATAGCTGTGTCGACAGGCAAATGCCACATAACTGTTTTGTGCATGCATGCACCATATTAAAAAAGAGAGTGGATGACCCAAGACAGATCTAGAGGTACTCTGGGGAATGACTCATTATGTAGGCCATCAGTAAAGCTTCCATTATCCCTGGTGGCTGCTCCATTGTTTCTTTATGGGCTTGTCTTTTGCAGTGTCTTTCTGAACTATATGGTTACACAGGTTGGATTTGTACCAAATCCTGTTTCTATCAGTCTTCTATCTTTGTATAGCCTCATTGACCAGATGACTCTCAGATCTGTCTTCAGCTGGGCTTTCACTACTGAGCATGACTATTTCTAGATCACTTTTGTATAATCAACAATCATCTCAAAACCAACAGTTTCATGAACATGCAAAATCTGAGCCAGGCACTGTTTTTCATCTTTAAAATATGATCTTTAAACCCCTGTCTTTTATTGCTGTTCCCTGCAGCTCCACCCATCCACTCAGTGTACAAAGCTTGTCCATTCTTTCTCTTAAATGTTTCTCTAGTCTGATTCAATGATTCATCACCCATTGCCTGAATACTGCCATCCCATCCCAACTCAGTGTCTACTCAGGATAATTTCCTTAAAACAAAAATCTGATAATTGTTTTTTCATGCATCTACCTTCTTTCCCTCCTTCCCCTTCCTCTTCTCCCCTCTTCTCTCTCTCTCTCTCTCTCTCTCTCTCTCTCTCTCTCTCTCTCTCTCTCTCTCTGTGTGTGTGTGTGTGTGTGTGTGTGTGTGTGTGTCTGTGTGTGTGTGTGTGTGTGTGTGTGTGTGTGTGTGTGTCTGTGTGTCTGTGTGTCTGTCTGTCTGTCTGTCTCTCTCTCTGGAAGAACACCAAAAAGAACTACTCTTTTTGGCAAATTACCAGCATTAACCATATTAACCATGGTCTCATATCAAGCCTTAGATCTTTTTTTATTTGTTTGCGTGTGTTTAACTTTTGATTTTCCAGGACAGAGTTGATCCATGTAGCCCTGGCTGTCCTGGAACTTGCTCTGTAGACCAGGTTGGTTAGAACCCAGAGAGATCCACCTGCTTCTGCCTCACAATACTGGGTTTAAAGGTATGGGTCACCACCACCCTGCTTATACCTTAGTTCTTTAAAGTCATTCATCCTACACAATTGAGACTTCATACACTTTGCCCTGCATCTTTGCCATAAAGCTGAAAAGCATCATGCTGCTGGTGAGATAGCTTTTCTGTTTTTCATGTGTACATAATGTGTGTTCACATATGTAGGTGTGTGTGTGTGTGTGTGTGTGTGTGTGTGTGTGTGTGTGTGTGTGATTATACATTCTATTTATGAGTTGTAGGTCCCCAAGTTGTTCATCAATTCAAGCTAGAAACAGAGATAAGAAGTTTAATTTGGAAATTCATAACAGGCAAAATTACATAAAAAATTGTGTATTTGCTTGTATTCCATTATCTTCTCTAGAAATATAAAATGATTACTTTAAATGCAAATATCAAAGAAGGTTCAGAAAGTCACTGCCAGTGTTAGCGACCTGTTGGGGGAAAGAGGAGGAATTTCTATGGCATAGAAACAGAAATAATTATCCCAAATATTGGTGAGCTGCCAATTCAATTCTAAATGCAGTATCTCATGTCTCAAAGGGACAGTGAGTGTTCTCCGAATTCCAGTAACACCATTCACATTGCTGGCCTTCCCAGCCATTTCTACACCTAGCCTGCCAGGGGCTTCATGGTTCTGTTACAAAATAATGTTGTGTTATTTTAGGTAAAATGCAGATAAAATGGTAATGATTCAAAATGTCTAAAACCAAAGTTACTCAAATTACAACCACTTAGAGGAAATTAAGCAAAAAAAATGGCACAAAACACACTATTGGAAGATGTTGAATGCTTATTAACAGTTATCTCATTGATTTTTTTATATTTTCCTAGAACACCAGAGATTTATTTTTAGATTGACCTATAAAATTAATGTGAAAAATCTATATTTCATCATCAATTCCCTGGGTGATTCTTTCCAAATGAGGGTGATTTTTTTCTTAATAGAATTATTATGTTGTTGTTTAAATGAATTATATTCAAATGAAACTATTTTCCTGGAAGAAATGTGACAAATTCAAATTCAAACATGCCAAAAAACCCAACAAAACAAACAAACAGAATACACACTGTCAGTGATTGGAAATGAAGACTGATTAGAAAGACAATAAAACAGCTTTTATGTCCTCAGGTAACTAAGTGTGTGGGAGGATAACAAATACCTAAAAGAGAAGCTAAATTCATAAAAGTCAGGCAGACTCATGAAAAACATGTTCTGGGGTTTTCAGAGACTCTGCCTTTTCTGCTCTCTTTCCTTGTGCTGGAGAGTAGCCACAGAAACTTCAAAATGTGAGCAGAAATATAATTTGGAGTTATAAGACAGAAGTGGTTGAATGTTCTACATAATCCATTGTGTTTTCTTTGCCATTTTCTTCTCTATTGGCACAGACAATCCATACAGTGTACCCAGGTTTTATTGGATAGCCCCTAAAATGAGATATTTTATAGAAGGCCTTAGGGGAAAATCAATTTGCTGATGAGATTATCTTCAATTACAAAATGGAAAGCTGGAAGCAATGCTGAAAAGAAAATACATCCCAATGACTCTTGGCAAAGCAGGCCTGAGTTAGGCTTCCAGGGTTGTTTTCTCAATATCTCCCTTCCCAGTGAACATAAACTCATTTCTTTGGTGTGACGGTTTCAATTTGGACGAAGTTGTGACAAAAAAAAAAAAAATCTGAGAGCACAGGGTAGAACATGCAAGAGACCACTGCCTAGTGGTTCAACTTGATGCCCCAAATAACAGGCCTCCAGCACATTGCAACAGGCTCCAGTTAAAGGGCTAATAACTAAGGCTGGCACTGGCAAGGGGGAGAGTTGGGGAAGCCAGCATGAGCCATCTAAAGAGAGTTTGCATAGCCCTGTTCTACCTAGTCCTTCTGTGAAGAAGTATTCAGCAGTGTGTTCAGTTCTCTACTGCTTGTAAGAAATATAGAGTAGGTTTCTTCAGCATGTTAAGCACACTTATGCTAAACCTAGATACTAAAACCACAAGGAGATGACAAATCCAAGGCATCAGGTGTGCTCAGTAACACAGCACCATTCCTCATTTGCACATGGTTTATTCCTATTTAGTCCTGGAAGCTCTCTGTGCTGGTCCATCCTCAATCTGTGGAGTTCCCACCTTCCATTGTCTCCCCCGTGCATAGTTTAGTTGCACAGTTTAATCTTTCATAAGCACTAGATGTATTTCTAAGGTCTTCTAGAAGCATGTCTCTTCTTCAAATATGTGAGAGGAAATAAAGAATCAGCTAAAAGGCAACAATTTTGATTCTACTGTTGTTTTCAGCAATCTGATGGTAAATTCCTTTAGAGACTGCCAAACATAGCACCAGTCTCCTTGTAATTAAGCCTTTAGGGCACCAAAAGAAAAAAAAAAAAAAGACTATAAATCACTTTTGTGAAGTGCTACTCTTGCATAAAATGAAACTAATTTTTGGTCATGGTGGCAAAGATCAAAGGAACAAGCTAGTGAAAATATACTGGGGATTTAGAGTCATATCCAAGCTTGCTGCTAGCTTAGTAACCCCATTTCCTAGACAGAAGGAAGGGACAGAAAACTAAAAGATTGTCCGAGCATCCTTACTAGAGATATGTAAAAGAATTTAAAGCACACTTCCCCAATCAGAAATAGTGCAGGAACATATTGCCATAATCTCACTCAGAGAGAAATTAGCTTATAGAATGAATGTTAATTATCCTGTTGTTCTAAAACGGGCTTTCTCAGTGAACCTGGTTGGTTAGAGTCCTAGAGACCTGCCTGTCTTTGCCTCTCCACTGCTGTCTGACAGAATGCCTGGCACTCTTGCCTGTGTGCTGGGGATCTCAATGCAGGTCCTGAGGCATCCATAGCATGCATGTTAAACCCATGCCATCTGCTCAACCCTCTTCTAGGTCTAGAACAGTAGTTCTCTGTGGGTCGAGACCCCTTGAGTCACATATCAAATATCCTGTTTATCTGATATTTACATTATGATTTATAACAGTAGCTAAACTATACATTTATGAAGTAGCAAAACAAATAATTTTGTAGTTGGGGGTCACCACAACATGAGGAGCTGTATTAAAGGGTCACATCATTAGGAAGGTTGAGAAGCACTGCTCTAGGTAGAAAAAAAAATGTCCACAACTCAGTACAACTCTATAGGACAAGCAAAGACTTATGTTGATAGAGAAAAAAGTTCAAGGAATTTTATAAATACATATAACTACATACACAATTATACATGCATACCATATAGCAATATATACTATAGGGTACACATATAACTAAACAGCACACCAGTTGAAGGATCTCCATTGACAGACATAAAAATAATCAGGCAAGAAACTGTTGTCTTCATCTCGACTTCTATCATTCAATTCAAGATTTGTTATTAAAGTATGTAGAATTATTGTCTTAGAAGTATTTCCTAACTATAAATATTACTTGCTCATAGGAGAAGGTGTGCTTTGAGATAGCTAATGACATCTCCAAACCTACTATCATGATTTACATGCATTCAAACCAGTTGGCTTGGGTTATATAGATGTAAATGTGATATTCTAGATTTAATGGAGATTGATGGTTGGCTTTTTATAAACTCTTTGAAATTGGCATAACACAATAATAAATATTATACATGTTCTCATATTTTTGAGAAAATTGTATATCATCTACTACAAAATTATGATCTTCATGATAAATTTGGTAGAAGTCTAAGGTATTAAGTGGCACTGTGTTTCACAGAAATGTTTGCAATTTAAATAAAAAGCCTACCTTTTATTTCCACTGAAAGTGCCTCATTTCAGGAACTCATTTTTATCTATTTTGTAGGCTTAGTTTTAAAGGATAGACTCATGATAAATGATCTGACACAAGGATATCAGTGAAATGGGAGGAAAATAATATTCCTATTGGTGTGAGTTATTGTCGGATAACAGCAAGGGAATTCTATGACAAGTGGCTATTGACTCTCTCTCTCTCTCTCTCTCTCTCTCTCTCTCTCTCTCTCTCTCTCCCTCATACACACACACACACACACACACACACACACACACTGGTGGTTGTTTTATGAAGTTCAGTCCTATTTAAGAGAATCCTGCCTATCTGGGGTATGATTAGTTATGCTATCTTCTCCTTTCATGTCACCTGATGGTTAATGTCACATCCGAATAACTAGTGTGCAATGTGGTGCCAGGTTAGCAGAGTGACAACTCTCAATTTCAAGCAGCCATTTTGCATCTCGAGGAAAGAAAGTAGGTAGCCTATCAGGATTGCCTTTTCTGTTTCAGTTCCTTGGTTGGTAGTTATCCATGGTAGCTTGTGCTTCACTGTCTGTCTTGCCCTGGGTGTGTACATAGGAGTCTTTCTCCAATTGAGTAACAATTGTGGGATCCTGATTCCAGACAGTAAGTCTGGCTTCTGTTTCTTTCTCACAAGATGTCAGTTCTTCTTCAGGTGGATTGAAAATTCCAGTTGCTTCTGCCTGCTTCTGGACTCCAAAGCCTTCTGGACCCAGTTTCTCACCTGCTTATCACATTGCATTTTTATTTACTTATTATTTATTTGTTTATAATGTTTGTGATCCCCAGAGCTGTTTGATTCCTTTCTGAGGATGGCTTTATGGTTTCAGATATTTTAAATATATTTAGGCTTTCACTGGTCTTCCCTTTCAATAGGGAAAGTCTTTGGAGTATCAATTTGCAATACTGTTTTCACTTGGAGTTCTCAATTCTGTCTAAACTGACTTTTCTAGTTGCCATTTCCAAAATATCTGCTTAACGTAAAAGCTCAAGTGACCCTGTTTATCTAAATACATCAGAAGTCTGCATCTTTTGAGTTTAGGCTAAGAAATTGAACCTCTTCCACTAGAACCTTCTGCTTATAAGCTAATGCTGTTCTGCAAGACAAGTCCTGAATAAATTATGCATTTCTTCGGTTTTAGTTGTTTCATGGGTCTAAATCTATGAAATAATGTATTGAGTATGACATGGCATCTTAAATTTTTCATATAAGCATGAATTTGTATGAATTTCTCACATACATTTATATATATGTGAGCACATGTGCTTCACCATGGACTATTTATTCTCCCTTATTATCTCTCCGGGTCTGCGTTCACGGAGCACTCAAAGGCCCTCTCCTAGTTTGTG
This sequence comes from Cricetulus griseus, assembly GCF_003668045.3. Classification (NCBI taxonomy): domain Eukaryota; kingdom Metazoa; phylum Chordata; class Mammalia; order Rodentia; family Cricetidae; genus Cricetulus; species Cricetulus griseus. The sequence continues at coordinate 95,386,053 of NC_048599.1, read as the reverse complement.
AATCACTCTTCCATCCTTACCTGCTTCTGTGAGGGAGCAGGAACTTAGGTGACAATCAAAATACTGACTTCAATAGCTAAAAAGTCCTTCAGGATTACATAAACACACGCGCGCGCGCGCGCACACACACACACACACACACACCTTGATGTTGACTTATTCCCAATCTGCAGAAACTCAGAGCAAACTCAAACATCCTTATTTTTTTCTGATTCCATTTTGAATCACTTAGCATGGTGATGTTTGTGGGCATTTGAGTGTCTGTTACATTTGCTTGGAAGGACTAAAACCATTTTTTAAAAATGGAAGTTACGTAGAAAAGAATCTTCATAAGTGAGGTAATCCAGACCAAGAAAGACAAACATGGTGTGCACTCACTCATACGTGCAAATTAGATGTAAAGCAAAGGATAACCAGGTTACAATCCTCAGCCCCAGAGAAGCTGGGTGGCAGGGAGGACCCTAAGAGGGACGAATGGATCGCCCTGGGAAGAGGAGGTGGGTGGGGTGTGCTGGGTAAACTGGGGACTGGGTGGTGGTCGGGAGTAGAGGGGAAGAGATGAGGAGTGGAAACATGAGGGGTCAGGAAGTTTGAGTTGTGGGTGGGACAGGGGGTGATGAGGGGGCCATTGTGGGGTTGGCGAGAGACCTGGAACCAGGGAGGTTCCTGGGAGCCCACAAGGATGACCCCAACTGGGACTCCTGGCAGTGGTGAGGAGACTGGCCTTTCCTGGATCAGAGTGAAGACTGGTTGTCATTGTGGAGCCTTCATCCAGTACTAGATGGAGGCAAATGCAGAGGTCCATGGTCGGGAACCGGGAGGCCAGTTGAAGAGAGAGTGGAGGGATTGTATGGGGGGGAGGGTGTCAGAATCGTGATGGAGAAGCCTATAGATACAGCTGACATGAGCTTGTGGGAGCTCGGAGACTCTGGATGGACAGCTGGGGAGCCAGCTTGGGACCGACCTAGGCCCTCTGCATCTGGGTGAAGATTGTTTTGCTTAGTCTTTTGTGGGACCTCCAGGAGTGGGACCAGAACCTGTTCCTGATGCGTGAGCTGGCTCTTTGGAAACTATTCCCTATAGTTGGAAACCTTCAGCCTGATGCCTGATGCAGGAAGGAGCTTGGTCCTGCCTCAGCTTGATGAGCTGATCTTTGTTGATTCCCATGGGAGGCCTTACCCCATCAAAATGGAGGTAGAGGGGGAATGGATGGGAGTGGGGGTGGGGGAGAAGTGGAGGGAGGGAGCGGGATGAGAGAAGGGAGGGGAAACTGTGGTTGTCATGTAAAATACATTAAAACTTGATGAAAAATGGAAGTTTTGGATTTGCTTTAAGAAGTTTCCAGATGAAGCATTTGCATATTAAAGTTACTTTTTAGCATTTACTATCAATGAAGAGTTGCCCTCCTGCTGTATTTTGGAATAAGGAGATGGTCTTCTTTCATGAAACATGAGCATTAGAGTATCTGTTTGACAAGATACTGTTGTGTATTCTTTAGAGCAGTGGAAGAATTAAACACAGAGACTAGTGCCACTGTTCTACCGGTATTCTGCTAGGACGGGAGTATGATCTGAGAGCTGAGCTTGACCTTGAAGTTCTGATCCTCCTGCCTCCATCTCCTAATTACTGGGATGATGGGCATGGGCAATGCTGTTGGCCCTGTTTATGTGGTACTGGAGTGTTGAAGCCAGGCCTTCATGCATGCCAGACTCTCATTCCACACACACTTTTCTATCTCCAGCATCCAAAAAAGGAACTTCTTTTAGACAGAATGACCATTGAGAGAGGAGAAAGTTAAAAGTAAAAACTCTGAATTTTTCCTGAAAAACTATAGCTTTAATATGTATAAAAATTTAAAGAATTACTTTTAATTATTTGTGTGTGTGTGTGTGTGTGTGTGTGTGTGTGTGTGTGTGTGTGTGTCCATGTCTGTGTCTGTGTGAGTTTATGACTGTACCAGCCAGAACAGGACATCAGATCTTCTGGAGCTAGAGTTACAGGAATGTGTGAGTCACCCGACATGGGTGCTAGGATAAAGCATCGCATGCTCTTAACAGCTCTAGTCATCAAATATTGTAGTTTTTAATTATGAATAATCAGTCAGAAAACTCACCAACTAATAAATTGGTTTTGTTCAATTGTACCCAAAGGTATTATTACTTTTCTGATTACTGAGAAAGTTTGATAATATTTGAACACAAGGATCCTCTTCTCAAATTTTGTCAGGGACCCAGTGTTCCTGAAAACTGCTGAAGTTGGCCACAGGGATCACAGTTTGTAGCCTGGCAGAGAACATGTGGTCTCTATGAATGCCATTTTGAGGTTGTTGAAAACTGGTGAGACTTGACTGTGCTTTTATTGGTATCCTTCATTGGTGACAACTGCCATGGTACAAATTATTAAGAACATTGTGTTTGCATTTTTCTCCTTGTAAATGTGCCCTGTGAGCATGCACTGTGGATTTATATAAGGTGTTAGCAGGGCAGAAGAGATTGTTCTTCCTAATCCAATAACAACCCAGTGAGGAAAATGAGTTACCAGTGAATTTCCGGAAAACTGTAGCACATTTTTGGACATCTTTACCTCTGTTTGAGTCACTTTGATTTGAAACTTACTTAACCTTCATTCATCTTCAGGATGGGGATATAGGACTGAGTCAAGGAAGGTTACTGATTTTTGTAAGCAACTTAAGTAGCTGATGTTCATAGATAAATTTCTCTTTAAGTTCTGGACTATTGGATTAGTCTTTTGATTTGGGGACTAATGTAACAAATAGGAAAGGGTCACTAGGTCAAGAAGCCAAGAGACAGAAATCAAACTCTCTGTATAGCTGTGAGAAGGTGCTAAGCACTACATAAAAAATATTTGTCAGTCACTGGCTCTGTCAGTGACAACCTCAAGACCCTTGAGCACCAATAACTAAAAGTTACTGGTTAACTCAGAAAATTCAATTAAAACAGAAGGATACTTGTGTCTTGACACTGGGGGACTGATGACATCAGTCATGGCTCTGAGTCATTTCCCTAGTGGCCTTTCTGGATACCAAAGGCAGGCATTCTGGGTTGTCAAGCACAGGGCCTTCCCATGTTTTTGTTTTGTTTTTTCCTAAACAATCTTATTTTATGTACCAACCTACCAATCTCAGTTCCCTCTCCCTCCCACCATCTTCCCATGCCACCCCCATATCTACTCCTCAGAGAGGGTGAGGCCTCCCATGGAGAATCAGCAAAGTCTGTCATCTGACACATCATTTGAGGCAGGACCAAGCCTCCCTCCCCTTTGCTAGGCTGAGCAAGGTATCCCTCCATAGAGAATGGGCTCCAAAAAGCCAGTTCATGCACTAGGAATAAATACTGGTTCCACTGCCAGAGGCCCCATAGACTGCCCTGGCCTTCCAACTGACACCCACATTTATGGGGCCTGGTTCAGTCCTATGCTAGTTCCCCAGCTGTCAGACTGTGGTTTGTGCCCTCCCATTTGTTCAGGTCAGCTGTTTCTGTGGTTTTCCCCAGCATGGTATTGACCCCTTTGCTCATCACTTCTCCCTCTCTACAACTGGATCCAGAAGCACAGCCCAGAGCTTAGCTGTGGATCTCTGCTTCTGCTTCCATCAGCTACTGGATGAAGGCTGTATGATGACATTTAATGTAGTCATGAATCTCATTATAGGGGAAAGACATTTAAGGTATTCTCTCCACTATTGCTTAGAGATTCTTAGTTGGGGTTATCCTTGTGGATTCCTGGGAATTTCTAGAAAGAGATACCTTGATAGAGGGAGTCATTATGAGGTTAATGAGAAAACTGGCACTACTGAAATTTCCATGTGTTTCCTTAAACTCTTCCTTCCTTCCAGAAGGAAACAGTTCACCATCTCCCCGTCCTTCTCAGCTCTACCTCACAGTTGTTAAATAAGCATATGTCAACTGTTTAAAATATTTCTACATATGCTTTTGAAAAGGTTAGCATGTGATTATAAGGAAGACCATTAATTTCTAATGAATTACATGAACTTCTCTTTCAGAAATTGATGAGAAGAGGGTGAACAACACTCAAGAAGAAGTAAGTTTTCCTACATTTTGTATAAATGTGTTAAAACACAATTAACTGTGATAACATCATTGTGGTTTTGTTTTGTTTTTCTTGTCTCCTTATTGTGAGGATCAAACCCAGGCTCTCACACAGGTATACTCTCCACTGAGCTACATGCCCAGGTCAGTGTATTCTTTGGAACAGAGTTCTTTGGTGCCAATCTACATTAATGTTAACTGTGTGGGTGGTAATAGACAAGTAATAAAAACAAATGACATAAATAAATGTCACTGTGACAGAGAAAGTATTCAGGTTGTTTTTCCTGAATGGGAAGGAAAATAGTAGGATGCAAATCTCTGCCTCAGTTACCTTGCTTCTTGATGAAATGCTAAACCCACGCAAATTTCTAAATGAACACTTGGATTTTAGTTGTAAGATATGCAACTGATAGTTTTGATTTCCCTATTGATTATATATAAACACAAAAAGCAGGGCTAGGCAACATTGAAATTCAATAGTAAGGTGATGGAGTCAGTGTCAGGTACATCTTAGGTCTTCAGCTGTTTAGAGCAAAAGTCAGCCCTGTAGTCCAAGTGTCAGAAGACTGAGTTTCTCTAGACTATAGAGCCTTGGTAACCAAAACTAATGGGTTCACCAAATAACATGTTCAAATGCAACCTCAGCACCACTGCACATCTCTTACATTTTTCATATCTATATGAATAATTTAGATAGTAACTAGGAGGCAGGGGAGACTTGGGGATCTGATAGAGTAGATTAAACATGAAGAAGTTAAGTGGGTCCAGTAATGTAACAAAGAGAGAATGGATAGACTGTAGGTGTAAGCAGTTTCCCTGATCATGAGTAAGCATATAACACCCAAAGAGGAAATTCTAGAAAGTGCAAAATACCAAATAATATTTTGCACAATTAATACTTTACTGAGTAAATGCAAAAGTGCTTTGAAAACTAAGCACTTATGTAAAGCAGGTTTCATCATTATCTTACTAAAAGACAGTATAAAACTTCCATATAATTAACTTTTGAGGTATCTTAGAATGTATATTTGGAAAAAGATACAAGGAATCTCAGAGGTAGTAACTGCTTATCAAGATCAATCTGACATGACTGACCCAAGAATGAATAGTCCCCCAGAATCATCCATCACCCACACAGTTAATGTAGACTGGTACCAAAGAACTCTATCACAAAGAATATGCTGGCTTGGCACATGGCTTGATGGGCAGTGGGCCTGTGTGTGAGACCCTGAGTGGATCCTCAATATAATGAGAAATCAACCTCTTGGGCAGCTTCTTCATTTGGCAAGTATTTGTTTTAATTTTCTTACCTTTATTTTTTGATAGATGTATTTGCATCAGTGAATAAAAATATTTGGATGATGATTTTGAGGAAAACTTAGTTTGCATAAATGTGCCTCGAGTTAAGTTTAAACTTTACAAAATAGTTTCTACTTTCAATCTCTACACCTAGTGTTCTTTCTTATAAACATTGGAAACATAAAGCCACCCCTCAAATATATATTGTAACAGTTTATACTTAAGTTTTCCTCAGCAAAGATCACTGCAGACACCAGAACTCATTGATTAGGACCCTTTCCTTCATCACATTAAAATATAAATTAATGTCATTTAAAAAAATTTTCCCAGTCACATGTAGCCTCAATGTCACTGGATGGGAGTGGCAGGCCTTGAACTTCTCACCCTCCTTCGCTCACCTCTCTAGTATTAGAATTACAGACATACACAGTTATGTTTATGAAGTGGTGGAGATCAAACACAGGGCTTTATGCACACTAGGCAACACTATGTCTCTATCCTTTCAATAAATGTGTCAAAAATATAAATAAATAATATATTGCATTATTGTGTTGTATCAATAAATATACATTGTTGAAAAGTCATTTGGACACAATTTGATTAGTGAATGAACTATATAAATAATAAGAATAAATAATATCTAAAATACATAGACGATTCCATATGATTATAGAATGATGGTTTTGACCATAAAGTATGTTTTAAAATACTTTTAGCATTTTAAAAACAAAAACCTCTTAATAACCTTATCCTCATCTGGGGTATTTAGGTAACAGTGCTATGGAGCAGTTTTGGTAAGAAATGACTTACCTTTGGACAAACAGAGGAATATTACCATAACATTTTCACTCTGAGTAAGGCAGGGCTTAGATTGAATGTGGAAATTCAAGAGGGTTTTGGATTTCTTTTATGAATGAAAGACTCTAATCTTCCCTTTGGAACCCTCATTAATTACAGAGGCAGAAAAAATACACAATATATATATAATATATATATATGTATATATATATATATATATATATATATATATATATATATATCCACCACTGGCATATTTTTGAAGTATACTTTGTCTCAGAACCCATGTTTCTTTGCAATGAGATTAATATCCTTGTATCTCCTTAAAGGAAACTAATCTAAGGGCAGGCAAGCTGGTTCAATAAGTTAAGGCACTGGCACTTGCCACCAAGTCTGACACCTCAGGTTTGATCTCCCAGACCTACATTGTGAGAGGAAAGAAGCGATTCTACAAATTGTTCTCTGACCTGAACACATGCGTCATGGTATGTGCACACCCACACATATATACATAATAGACAAATAAGCAAAAAAACAAATAAAGATAAATAAAGCAATAAAATTACACACAATACTGTTAAACTAATGTTAATATGAAAATAAAAAGCATGAGAATTTCATGATAAAGAGATCTTTGGCTTTATACAGCTCGGAGGGAGGTCTGTGGTATCACTCAGAATGTCTATCATTGATTACAGCTCTACTTCTTGACAGAAAGACATCAGAAAGCCCTCTGAGACACAGTGCAGTTTTATCTACGTCACTTCTGACAGCAATAAACTTTTTATGTATGTCTAATGCCTTCTTTTTCCTTGTCCACAGTCGCAGAATGCATCACCTAAGCAAAGGAAGCAGAGTGTGTACACACCGCCTGCCATGAAAGGTATTGTTCAGGTACCGTTTTGTGGTGTCATGAGTGATGGATGTCAGGGCTGGCAGGCTGTTTGTCTCTAAGGCTGTTCCATAGATTGTATGCTGGTCTCAACTCTGCCATTCTCAACAGGATGGTGGTTGGGAAGATGTTTCCATCTTGGAAGCATTGCTTTCAGGTGAAGAACTGATGACTGTGTAATCTGAGAATGGAAAAAATCAATTTTCAAAATAGTGTCAAAGATTTTTTTTTTACCTTTCCTTATATCTTTTCTTTCAGAGAATTTTTCCCATAATCTTTAATTATTCTTATTGATTGCCACATGATTATCAGGTCACCCCCCTCCCCTTAACTTAAGCAAAGCAGGAGAGCGTGAGGTAGGCAGGAAAGGAATGCCAAGGTTTGCCTCACTGCCTCTTGTCAGGAGCATGTCTGCTGAACCCAGTCTAGCACCAGTGTGCTGTACTCCTAGCAGTGGCCCAAATCACAACCGAGAATGCTAGCTCAGATGCTGGTGTTTTCCCAGAATTTCTCTTTAAAATGGAACTTCAGAGTAACATCTAAGTGTATTAGCATTTTGACCAATACTAGTTCCAAGAAAGACTTCTTTTCTTTTTCACACAAAAATGTTCCTGACACAGGCTGTGTCTGTTCAGGCCAGTATCTTGCCTTCCGGCTTGGCTCCCTGGCTGTTGGCCTAGGGTTCATCACACAGACCTTCACTTATGATTCAGTGCCCTAGAAGCCAGCAGGGCAGCTTAGAAGTCTAAACTAAGAGTGAGTGTTTCCACTTTTATTCTCCTTTCAGGGAGGTGGGATATAAATGGACCCATAGCTGCTCTCAGTACACTTCCGTCCCATGTAGTTATAAAAGGCTGTGTCTGTACAAGGATGAGTAAATAATGCATTCATCTGCATTGTAGTTTATCTGAAAGTAATTACTGAAATTCCTAGGTATCCCTGCCTAAAGATTAATGCAGCATGTATTTCTTCACTGTAGTTGATTTGTATTCTTCAAGACATATCAGTTTTGGCATGAATAGACAACAATGAAAGATATATGTGTAGTTTCCCAATTCTTCCCTCTGTTTTATTTTGGGTTAGCTTAAACTAAATAAAGTAGTCCTCATGTCCTCAGAGAATATATTATTTTGAAAGGAAAATCTTAAACTCTAAGGCCTAAGAGGCCATGGTGCTCATTATTTTTAGCTCTCAAATATTTTAAGAATGTGGAATTCTAGCATTTAGGGAAGTGTTTCTACTGAAGCATTTTTAATATAACTGTACACTGTGGAGCTATTGTTCTCCAACAACCACCATCTACAATAATGAGGTACAGCCTTAGGGAAGTACAGCCGAGCTTTCAAGAAGGGATCTGGATATTGATACAAGTATCTAATGAATATCTCTGTGAGTTATCAGCTATGATAGAAGAAAAATAGTGATTTCCTCCATCTATTTGTTCCTAAGAGCTGGAAATATGTGTCTGACGACCAACTGAACCATTAACATGTGGTCTATTGTAACACATGTTGTTAGCACAGTGAGGAGATTTGATCATAAGAAGGGTGGCTGAACAAAGGGAGTGTCCTTGAGATGGTAAACACATTAATACAGTTGCACCAAAATTGCAGTAGAACATTGCAATAAATGAGAGGAAATGGTTTGCGGTGGGGGGGGGGGAGTGCAAAGCACCAACAGAGACAGTAAACAGTTTTGAAACAAAAAACAACAAAAACAAACAGGCAATTATGCCTGAAACTTGCTTCATCCCTCAAAACTTAATTCTCTTAGTGCAACAGACGTCTAATTAGATTTTGCTATCATCCATGTACATTGTTGACCCATAGTAAACTGACTCTGAATCTAAAGTTTCTGATCCTCTTTTTGTACTGACTTCCATATTCACTAATCATTTCTCACAGTAAAATTATAAGCCTTTTTGCTCCAGCAAAATGGGAGTCAACACTGTTATCTCAATAGGAGTTTCTGCTTCTAGAGCTGGGCCATTGGATCAGCATATCATAGTTCGTCTCCTGATTTTATCATCCATTTTGTTTTCAATTATCTCAGTGGTGTGCCATCCACAGAGAAAATAAATTTCTCCTTCATATTCTTAATCCAAGTCTGTGACAAATCTATTGAACAGAACAAAATGCACAAAGAGAGTACCCTGGAGCACATGGTTGATGCTCATTCTGACTGGCACAATGTAACAATTATCTACCACACATAATAGAATGCTATTTTTTCAAATCAGAGGTTCTCAGAGGAACTTGACGGGGTGATGTGTTTTAGATATCCTGTGCTCACCACACTTTTTTAAAAAATAAATTTAAGATGTATATTATCCTTTAAAATGACAGAAGTTGACATTTTCATCAAAAACTTACTTTTCCCTCACAGTATAATCTAGTGCTTTATGATCAGATAAGTAGAAAGTTCTAAAGATTATAAAAATGACAACTGTACACTTTCCTGGTGTTTATTTAGGTGGCTGTCAGACTGCAATTTACAGAACAGCCAATTAAATTGTTGGATTGCTTGAATCTTGTTTTCAGAAAGCAAAGTGAATTTGAATTCTGGCAAAGAAAATGGCTGACTCATTTCCTCCTGTGTGTGTGTGTGTGTGTGTGTGTGTGTGTGTGTGTGTGTGTGTGTGTGTTCTACTGGAATTCAAGTGTGTTTTATTGCAAAGTAAGTGCTATTGATTTAAATGGAAACCTGAACATTAAACATAGGCACAGATAGAAAATGCACTTAGTGTGGCAGAGCCCATTAGTATTATATTTCTGTTCTTAATGTACAGCAAGCCAAATGCTTCATTCGCTTCTGGAAAATGTCTTCTTTCTAATTTCTTGTAAAAGAAAATTTTAGTTGCTTCAGTGTCCTGTGATGATTCTTCTGGGCTGATGTACTAGGTAGATGTTCAGATGTATAGGGCCATTTTAGCCTCAAGCCTTTATTTTTAATTTCACTGAAGATGGCTTCAATCATACATTTTTAATCTTAATTCACCCTCCTCTCATAAATACAGTAATAAATGAAATTAAGGACCAACTCAGTGGTAGAAATCGAGTGACCTAGTAGGAAGGCTAAAACAGGTTTAAGGAGTGGGGCCAAAGACTGTGGCAAGCAGTATGAAATATTACTGAAGCATGATCCATCTTATCTTGAGGTGAAGTTATTTGTCATACTGATTTCAGGGGAGCCAACATGAAAGCACTGGTGAGTTTTGAGTGACAACTCATCAGGATCCACAGCTTAGCATTCCCAGTTGTGAGCTGCATGACCTTCAGAAAATCAGGGTCAATCTTTTGTCTTTTCTTATTGATGAATGGAGATGATCTGGCATGAATTGCTAGGGAAACTGAAGAAAAATGTGAGCTGGAAATACTTAAAACAGGCAAGTCATATGCAGGTTTATTTTAAGTAGTTATTTGGACCCTCAATGGAGAATGAGGTTCAACCATTTCCATCGAGTCTTCAGAGTTCCTCAATGAGGATAGGGGCATGCATAGCCATGGCTGGGAAAAGGATGAAAAATCCTGCTGCAGATCTCACCTTGCCCAATGGGAATGAAGGCAGCTCTAAGGATGCCTGGACCTACATAGCATAGGTTCATCATGTCTTTCAAGAGAGACCATGATTTATTTAGTTCAGCTACAGCCAGACTTAGAAACTTTCCTTTGACATTCCTGATCCCTTTCACCACAATCTAGTTGTAGCTTCATTTCACAGATGCCACTCCCCGTTTTCTCAAGTGAACCAACAAAACAATCAGATATGGTAATATGTAAGTTTCCAGAAAGCATAGGAGTGAAGTGTTGGCTGTGGTGAATTTGGGTGCAGGTACAGAATGTGCAATAAATATGTGTTGTCAGGGGCTCAGTAACCTACAGGCACACAGCTCAAAGGCAGTGGGGGTAAATCAGCAAAGCCTGTGCTGTGATTGTGACTCAGGAAGGCCTCAGAAGGAATCAGTCAGCACCACACTTGTCTGCCTTTACTAAGTACTGTACAGAAACTGCAGGCAATGAGAGAGAGGTCAGGCCATTTGAGCTGCTTACTAGAGCATCTCCACCCCATCTGTCTCTTGAGAACAATGGTTCTCAGCCTTCCTAATGCTTCCACCCTTTAATACAGTTCCTCATGCTGTGGTGACGCCCAACCATAAATTATTTCATTGCTGCTTCCATAATGGTAATTTGCTACTGTTTTGAATCATACTATAAATATCTGATATGTGGCCCCAGAGGAATTGTGACCCTTGGGTTGAGAACCATTGCTTTAGAGGATTTCTGACTTTCTGTAGCTCTTTTTCTGGTACTCTCATCACATCTGTTATTCTCAATCTTGGGCTTTTGTTGTGGTTGTTTTGTTGTGGGTTTTTTGTTTTGTTTTGGGAGGTTGTTGTTGTTGTGTGTGTGGGGTGCTGGTTTAGTTTATTTTCTAAGCAGGGTGGGGTTCTCTTGATCAATATGAGATTTCTAGGTAACAACACGCATTCTAAATATACACAAATCTTGCTTCTTTAAAAAACTATGCTTCTATTTCTAGACCTACTTCCTTCACTGCTCTTTAATTACTTCCTCTGTGTTTTAAGCTTATCTTCCCTCCTATCTTTGAAAATGGAGGGTGGATTCAGGTTGGGGAACTAAGAATGTAGCCTTCTCAGAAGTCAAGTAGATGCCTTTTTGTTTTTTCTTTCTAAGATCAACATTGAAAGAGAATGGAGCAAAGTAAGGGACCACAAACACGGACTTCTTGTTATGTATATATATATATTAGAGTCACAGAAAAACTGGACAATTAATTCATATTGTTTCCATATACTGTATAGCCTTTATCTCTGTTCTCTAAGTTTTACTTTAGATAAGAAATCATGTAGATGTTTCCTTTGACCTTGTCTTGGGTTATTCAACGTTTTAGTTTCTTCCTGACAGCTATTCAGGGATTAGGTCACATTCAGACCACATTATGTACAGTTATAATGTCTCTAGGATCTTCTTGTCTGTGACTTGACATTCTTCTCAAACTTCTCTTGGTCTGATAACCTTGAAATTTTTGAAAATATCGGTTGACTATTTTTCTAGGGCAAATGTTTTGGATTTGTCTGATGACTTTCTCATGATTATACTGGGATAATGGGTTTCAGGAAGAAACCTCACAGAGATAAAGAGACATTGTGGTCACCTGATGTCAAGGATTCATACTATCAGCTATGCTCAGGCCAGGGCTGGGCTTCTTAGGGTTCATTTTCTCCCATTTTCAGATTTATCCTTTTGTTCCAGTGAATAGCCAAAGATCCTGCAACCTTGTAACTTAATGGGACCTTAAATTATTAATTTAAAATATATGTGTGTGGGTGCTTTGCTTCCAAGTATGTCGGCATTGCATGCATGCAGTACCCTCAGAAGCCAAAAGAGGGCAATGTATGCCCTGGAACTGGAGTTAACAGGTGTTAGTGCACTGTGGGTTAGTGCCTGTGGGTTCTGGGACTTGAGCACTGGGCCTCTGAGCCTCTTAAATGGGATTTTTTTTTTTTTTTTTTTGGATCTCTTCATTCTGATTTCTACAAATGAATCAGTGTCTCCGTGTTTAGTTCAAAATACAAATTTAGTTTTAAAATGCAAATATGGTATAGACCCTCCCGAGAAAACATTGCTGTCCTCAAACTAAGTTTGCCGCTAACCTTCTCTCTCCCCGGTGCACATTTCCCCCCAGACCACTGGCCACACGAATCCTAGTTTGTTTCACAGTTCTCTGGCTATTTCAGAGTAATGATGTTGAATGGATCTTGCTCCCTCTTACCTGTCTAGCATCGCCACCTGGCACTGTCTTCCCCTCCATTTCCTTTCCTATTCTTCCTCCCACCCCCACTGCAGGAATGTTGAGTTTCACTAAATTCTTTGAAAATATACAAGACTATTGTGCTTCGTGCATTGTTCCCCAAGCCTCATTTCTGTAGAATGCTTCTCACCTTGGCACTATTCTAAACCCTTTGAGTGGTACTTCTTTACGACTGGTGATGAATTCTACACATGCCTTCAGGTGGTATCTGCAATTCCCGTGAGTGAGACAGAGTCTCTTCAGAACAGGGGCAATGCCAGGTGTATTCTTTTTCATCTTCCATTTGAATTGCAATAGCTCATAATAAGCACTGAATCAGTGGGTAAGCAATCTTTCTGATTTAGGAATTATAGTGATGGCTTCATTTTGTCCATATTGGAAAAAATATCCATCAGTTTCTTATGTGTGTTTTATTCATTGACTCTATTACTTCCTCATGCTGCAAACATTTATAAAACGCCTATTATCTGCCAGGTCACAGATTAAGCTCTGGAGTTGGGATGAGCTAAACATCATCTATGTCTACAGAAAAAAAAAAAAAAAGATACCAGATGAAAATGTGAGCTGTGTGGAAGATAATTACTGGCTGACCGAGATGGATTTGAATAGCAGCAATAGAAAGCTGGGGAGGAAGTATCTAGCTTGGCCTGCCATATCCAAGGGAGGCTTCACAGGAGAAACAAGACTTCTGTTGTCAGAGGCAGGAAGAGCAAGCTCTTTAAAACGAGGAGTGGAGGGTAGATTCCAGGCAGATGATTTGACAGGCCTGGACAGGGTGTGAAAGGGCGGTCACCTGTACTTCAAACACTGTGAGCTGCTGAGGGTCTACTGAGGCCTGTACTCAAGAAACCGACTATATTCTGAGACGACCCTGTCTTAGGCCTGGCCCCGCCCCTCGGAAACCTGGCATAATGCCTCTGCGCATGGCAAGCAGTACCATGGCTCTGTAGGCAGGTACAAGGGTCTCTTTAAGAGACAAACTCCACCCACTTTCTCTTTCCTCTCTTTTCTGCCACTTCTTGAAGAGGCAACATCTGTGTGTCTCTATCTCTTTTCGTCTCCTTCTCCTTCCCTTATTCTCTTACCTTCCACCAATAAACTCTTCACGTTCTGTCTGTACGTCTCTGTCTGTATCCCACCCGCTGTTTGTTCCTCACTTGCCAGGAGACCCACTAAAGGTCCAATCCCGTGCTTAATTATAACAAATGGCATGTTCTGTTAAAATTTGTTTACTGAGAATAGAAGGAAGGCTTACCCTCTCTGAGGAGTAGATGGGGGATTGGGGTGGGGGAAGGAGGAGTAGCATCAGGAGGGGAGGGGGTGGGAACTGGGATTGGTATGCAAAATAAGAAAAGATGATGAAAAAAATAATGAGTTCAATTGTAGCACTGGAGACAAGTGTATGTTTGTACTTTGCTCATATTCCCCCCTCCCTTGCCACCTTATAATCCTTTGTGCCTGCTCTTTCCCAAATACATTCCCTTCTGCTCTCTTGCCAATAGATGCACAGTGCATAGGTAGATACACAGAACCTACATGTTGGAGAAACCTATAACATCATGTAAGTTTTGTCATACTTCCTTCATTTCCTTGTTCCTTCCCTCTTGCCTCCATTTCAACCTTGGCCTACATTCTCCATCCATGTAGTTCCTTCTGTGCTTTCATGTCACACACACACACACACACACACACACACACACACACACACACACACTGTAGATTCCACTTTTGGGAAATAATACATTTTCAGATAATGTATGTGTATGATGTGTTTGTGTGTGAGTGTGTGTGAGAGAGAAAGAGAGACAGAGACAGAGAGAGAGACTGAGAGGGAGGGAAGAGGGAGGGAGAGGGAGAGGGAGGGAAGGGGAGAGAGAGAGAGAGAGAGAGAGAGAGAGAGGAGAGAGAGAGAGAGAGAGAGAGAGAGAGAGAGAGAGAGAGAGAGAGAGGTATGGAATATTTTCCCTTGTTCTGTCTCAATCTTGGTTTTGTTGAGACAGAGTCTCCCACAGAAACTGAAGTTTATTGGCTAAGTTGGCTAAGCTGGCATGCTAATGACCATCAGGAATCTTACCTATCTTTCCTTCCCCAGTGCCCGAAATACAGGAGCACAAGGCTGTCTCCAGGCATTTTACATGTGTGTTGAATTTAGGGCCTCCTGTTTACATAGCTCTATAAGCTAAGCCACCTCCCTAGCTCTTAAATTGATTATTATGTTATATAGTCTTCCAGTGATTTGAAAATATGAGGGTTGGGAAAAGGGACACAGGAATTGATTCACAAAATATAATTGCTTTTTCAACAAAATTATCTTCGATAATTATAATTGCCTCAGTTTGTCTTCAATACTGTTGTCTGTGGAAGGATGGCTAACTGCTGGAGCCAACCTGGCTCTTGTTTCTTAAATAATAGCTGTGACTTGTGAGGAGTTGAACTACTCATCATGTTATCTTCCAAATAAATTAATGGAAACCCTAGTCGAAATGTGTTATGCTATAAAACCATCATAATAAATTGAAGGATTGATTCTTAGAGGGGCAAATTTAGGATAGTATTACATTCCTTGCAAACTTGTGCTGCTCTATAAAACCTGTCTAAACATGTTCCCTCTTAAAACCTTAACATTCTTGCCTGAGCTTCAAATCCAGTTTGATCTAGATAATTTTATCAACAGTTTCACTAATTCCTTCTTTAGCAGATCCTCTTGGTGAAACCCACATTCTGGATATAGCAAAACTGATCAGGCCATTTGTTTAGAAGGGAATAGTAAATGGCCAGTAATGGACATCAGTATTACTGTGGACCAGTAAACACTATCAGTCAAATTTTGAGTAAGTTTACAATTGTGATCCTTTTACTAAAAGGTAAATACCAAGGCGAAGTGAGATGTACCAAGGTCACAGTTTCAGGAATATAGTAGGTCTGTAACACAAAGCATATACAATCAACATCAAACTTTACATCACTCTGTATTCCACATTGAGTCCGTTCTGCTCTAATTAGCAGTGGGGGCTGCACTGTACTTGTTTTGCCCCTGGAAAGTATGCTCACCCTCCCCTTTTACTCTTTTCACTTGATGGTGTAATGCACACCACTGTGAAGTGGCATCATTCCACCTTATTACAAAAATCAAGCTTAAGGGATTTCATTGACTTCCAACAATATTCCATTAGGATAACACTCCAAAGACAATTCAGCTTTCAGTTTAGCAGGAGCTAGAATATACAGAGGTCTTTGAGAATGTCGAATAACTATTGTCTTTTTCTTTCTGGATGTGAAGCTGTTTCTCATATTCAATTATTGGGAGAAGACTGGTTCTCCTGGATGCTGGTAGTGTATGGACAAAGAACCAGGACTTGAACAGGGCAGCTCTGAGAGCTGGTGCCCCTTGGAAACCCTCAGAAGCATGACATCATTGAGTAGAGCAATTTCGATCCAAAACTCCAGCCAAGATTTACTGAAAGCACCCACTATATCCACTATATATTTTTAAAGCAATAAATACTTAAAGAATTAAAGTTTCACCTTTTGTTTCTTTGCAGATTTTTAAACTAGATATGTGGTCCAGCATCCTATGAAAAGATAGCTCTAACATCTGTGCATTCTTTTCATTAAAAGAGATTTGATTTGATTTGTGACTGTGTATATGTGTGTGCATCTGTGTACCTCTCTCTGTCTCTCTCTGTCTCTCTCTGTCTCTCTCTGTCTCTGTCTCTCTCTCTCTCTCTCTCTCTCTCTCTCTCTCTCTCTCTCTGTGTGTGTGTGTGTGTGTGTGTGTGTGTGTGTTCTCACATGGATGCTGGGAACTAAACTTTGTTTCCCTAAAATAGCAAGAAGCACTCAACTCTGGAGTTGTATCTCCAGCCCCTCCTTGAGTTCTTTCTATGTTTCTGAAGCTTTACAGCCTCCTCTTAATCTTTTACAGGAAACACTGGGTGAAGATGAAAAATGGCAAGAAATAGCAGTTCACAGCTGTGTTCATACACTGGTATTCTAGACAGGATAGAGATATTATGGATATGGTAAAAACTCACTGGGCCTACATACCAATTTTTCCTACACATAGATGTTTCCCTTAAATGCTTTGAAATTTAACAAATGGGTGCTTCAAGATGCTTACTAAGAAGTTCATCTAGTTTAAAAAAAAAAGAAGAAGAAGGATTAGCCTTCAGACAGTAGACGGATTTTCTTTAGAGTGGCGAGATCTCCAGACAAATTACAACACCATAGTTGTTTATTGCCACACACAACCACATTGTTGTGCTTTCTTATGAACTGTTCTAGAAGATAGTGTAGCAGTAACAACTACTCTATATTATGATGTTGGGGAAGTGTGTCACGTGGTTTTAAATTCTTGTTACCTCTTAGGCCCGTGAAGCACTGCACTCTGAGTACCCTGTTTCAGATATTCAAGAGGCTCATTTAGTGACACATACATGCTAAATTCTGTCTTAGTTTCTGGTAGTCCTTAGAAAAATAAATATATTTTATGTATTGAACACTACAATAGGATGATAGTGGCTAGTTACATTTTATTGAAATAGGCCTCAAAATGAGTTTTTCAATAGACAAAAAACAGCCACAACACTTTGTAATTTAGTTTAAATTATACTTTATTTTTTAGATGAATTTAAGTCTTAAATTTATACTATTTATTATATTGATATTTGACTTGCACTGATTTATTCTACCACTGTAGGAATTGGTATGGATCTTTGGAGAAAGTTCTCATTATCTTTAAAGTTTTCTATAAATCATGGATTTTGATCTAGAATAAAATGAGATAAGAGGTATCTTCCCATTCTCTGTGTTTACTTCCAATCTCCTCTCTCATTTGGTACTCCACTCCCTCCTTTCTTTCCTTTGTTCCTTCTTTTCTGCTGGCCTGCTTTACATTATCCCAAGACTGGCTTTGGCTATGGAGCAAGGTTGAACTTGCTATCCTCCTCAAAATCACAATAGCACCTACCAATGCTTTTGATGTTATTGAAGACACAATATATGAAAATCATGAAAAGGGATTGGAAGGGCGGAATCTTGGATCTGCAATTTCCAACAAGGACTCTTTCATGGCTTGAGTCCTGATGTTTAATGATGTCAACTTGCATCTTCTAATCCTACAATTATTGCCTGAGGTAATTGCCCCTCTACACAATAAATTAATTAGCACCTGTGAAATCATTTCTTTCAAAATATTTCTCTATTGATCTTTCACAATTATGTGTGCCTGTAGCATCTTGCTTATGATATTTTCTTCAACATTCCATTTCCCCTCTGCTATTAGGTAACTTTGTTGGGTTTTAAATAACACACCTGTAAATACTAGCATGAAGAAATGTGGAAGAGAGATTCATTTGGCAAAGATTCTTAGCTAATTTGGAAATGTCAGTTTCTATAGATTTCTTTATATCAATGTTATTCATTCTAAAACTTGTGAAACAATAAATATTTTCTTTTGGGTTTTCTTAGAAGATGGAAGATAAGGGGTCATTAAGTTATGATTAAATACTCTTCTCTATTTACTTGCTGTTACTTATTTTTCTCATTCTTGTGACCAAATGCCTGTCCAAAACAACTTAGTGGTTCACATGGTTGGAGGTTACCATGTACATCAACGAGGAAGGCCTGGCAGCTGGAATGTTTCTGACCATGATGGCAGGAACTACTTGCAGATGGTCTTACCAGTGTATCAGGCAGAAAAAGACATACTGGGCCAGATATAGGACTGGGCTACAATCTTCAAGGCCTCCCCTAGTGACCTGTGTCCATCGAGAAGCCAATGATTCTTTGACCTTCCAAAGTATGCTGGGAATCATGTGTTTAAACACATGAAAACTGAGGGGAACACTTCAGAATCAGGCCATAACATATGAGCTTTGTGTCCTAAACATAATGCAAACTTAAGATCTTCTAACTTGCAGTCAACCTGGAATAAGTTCAACCTGTTAGTGTAAGAACTAAGATTCTCTTTCGTGACTTCTGAATGTGAAGAATTCCTAAGTCAGGCAGTGTTTCAAGCTTTAGATAGTTTGGACATTGCTACATTATGTCACATTGAGCACACACACACGTGTGTGTGTGTGTGTGTGTGTGTGTGTGTGTGTGTGTGTGTGTGTGTGTGTTTGTGTGTGTGTGTGTGTGTGTACTTATGTACCTAAGCATGTGTTCCTGCAAGTCTGTGTGTCCCTTGCTTTTGAAGACAGAGCCACTCATTTGCCCAGAGCTCACTTATTAAAATAGAGTGGCTGGCCAAGAAACCCAGGTCTCTACCCCCTCAAACTGGGATCACACTTGTGTTCCATCACTTCTCGATTTTTCTTTTTTAATGTGTGTTTTGGGATCAAACTCAGATTATTACATTTGCTTGGTCGTCACCTTATCAGCCGATCCATTTTCTAAGCCCCAAGCTACCTGATTTTGAGTATCATAAGATTTCAAGTACTTAAGTGACTTTTAAAGATTAAGGTACATGTTATCAGAGTTCAAAGATGTCAAGGAGAAAGCTCTGACGGTTTTGATTTTTAGCAAGCCTCATTTTAAATTATCAATACATTGAATTAGTTTTTCAGAATATCCCAAAAGTAAATATCACAGGGCCTCATTGTCAACTCCAGAAGCTTGCTTTCATTTTATTAAGACAAAGTAATTGTTGAATCTCCACGGGTCCTAAGTTTTACTTATAAGGCAGGGCCAAAAAAATCATTTGCTTTTTGTATCAGCATCCATAGTTTTCTAGACAGGCATCTTAATCCCTTCTGAATATATATATTCACATAAATGCACAATTACTCAATAGACTTGAACAGATCCTTTGGAGCCATTCCAGTGTGTGTTGGATAAATACTGTTTCTCTCCACCTCTGATAATTGGCCAACAGATCCCCCAGGAATGTTTTGATCCCTTATACAAACACCCCAGGAGCAAGAAGCCTTGACTCTGTGTTTCTTTCACAGCAATGAGACCTGGAGGGTTTAGCTTACAGTTCTGGTAACATCACGTGAAAAAGAATGAACAGTTTGTGAGGGCAGCGCCCTCTGCTGGTTCACAAAATTTCAAAAGTCCACTTAGAAAGCAGTGCATACGAAACAGAGCAAAACGTGTACTTTTAGCACAAAATGGGCTTATACTAAATGAGTGGCCAACAAAAGGAGTTTTTTTATTGTTACCAAATTGAGAAACACACTCTTTCTGTGTCTTTAACCATTCAACCACTATGTATATCAAGTGGCTATTGCTTTCTATAGTAAAACAAAACAGGCTCCCGAAATGGTAGGCAGTTACTTTTTTTTTTTTTCCTTAACCCTAACTAAAGACAGCTTCACCATCATATTTTCACCCCGAAAAAGCTCTGTACCATCACATCCCAGGGCATTATCCTCAGGATGTATTTAAGCTACAAGAAGTGGCAAACAAAAGAAGTAAACCCGGAACCGTCTCTTTCAGACTTTCTGCCATCTCTTCTTTCAGACACTAGTGGCAGTCTTCATTTGGAAAGGTCACAAAAGAGGCCTGGAGTAGAGGAAATTTGAGCCATGATGGTTCCAATGTGTGTAATCTTCAAGCTACCGGCTCCTCCAATTTCTCATTCATTTCTATAACTAGGAGATTATAGTTTAAGGGAACCATTATGAAGATTAAATAAAATACCTCGCTAAACAAAATAGTGTACACCTGGTAAGCAGCTGGTACATACTAACTTGACTTAATGCCATTCCTGAGAATGCTAGAGGTTAGCAAAAATTCATACTAAGACATAATTTCCCCTCTAAACATTCTGCATGGTCATGCAGCATGGTCACTCATACAAACTCTTTTTAAAAGTGAGTATAGGATTACTGCCAAAGGCTCTCTTTTGGGCCACCAATGAGCTCCCAAGTCACGACACAGAGACTTATTTTTAGTTATGAATGCTTGGCCTTAGCTTATGTTTGTCCCACTAGCTCTTATAACTTAATTTAACCTGTTTCTCTTCATTTACATTCTGCCTTGGACTTTTTTCTTA